>NC_092739.1:175724681-176007181 GCF_047496795.1 Chiloscyllium punctatum
AGATCGACGTTAACAAGATCGACATTAACAAGATCAACATTAACAAGATCGACATTAGCAAGATCGACATTAGCAAGATCGACGTTAGGAAGATCGACATTAACAAGATCGACATTAACAAGGTCGACGTTAGCAAGATCGACATTAGCAAGATCGACGTTAGCAAGATCAACATTAGCAAGATCGACGTTAACAAGGTCGACGTTAGCAAGATCGACATTAACAAGATAAACATTAACAAGATCGACATTAACAAGATCGACGTTAGCAAGATCGACATTAACAAGATCGACATTAACAAGATCAACATTAACAAGATCGACGTTAGCAAGATCGATGTTAGCAAGATTGACATTAACAAGATCAACATTAACAAGATCAACATTAGCAAGATCGACGTCAGCAAGATCGACATTAACAAGATCGACATTAACAAGATCGACATTAACAAGATCAACATTAACAAGATCGATGTTAGTAAGATCGACATTAGCATGATCGACATTAACAAGATAAACATTAACAAGATCGATATTAACAAGATTGACGTTAGCAAGATCGACATTATCAAGATCGACATTAGCAAGATCGACGTTAGCAAGATCGACGTTAGCAAGATCGACATTAACAAGATCGACATTAACAAGATCGACATTAGCAAGATCGACATTCGCAAGATCGACGTTAGCAAGATCAACATTAACAAGATCGGCGTTAGCAAGATCGACATTAACAAGATCGACATTAGCAAGATCGACATTAACAAGATCAACATTTGCAAGATCGACGTTAGCAAGATCGACATTAGCAAGATCGACGTTAGCAAGATCGATGTTAGCAAGAACAACTTTAGCAAGATCGACATTAACAAGATCAACATTAATAAGATCGACGTTAACAAGATCAACATTAGCAATATCGACGTTAGCAAGATCGACGTTAGCAAGATAGACATTAACAAGATCGACGTTAGCAAGATCGACGTTAGCAAGATAGACATTAACAAGATCGACATTAACAAGATCAACATTAACAAGATCGACGTTAGCAAGATCGACATTAGAAAGATCAACATTAGCAATATCGACGTTAGCAAGATCGACGTTAGCAAGATAGACATTAACAAGATCGACATTAACAAGATCAACATTAACAAGATCGACGTTAGCAAGATCGACATTAGCAAGATCGACATTAACAAGGTCGACGTTAGCAAGATCGATGTTAACAAGATCGACATTAACAAGATCAACAGTAACAAGATCAACATTAGCAAGATCGACGTTAGCAAGATCGACATTAACAAGATCGACGTTAGCAAGATCGACATTAGCAAGATCGACGTTAGCAAGATCAACATTAGCAAGATCGACGTTAACAAGATCGAAGTTAGCAAGATCGACATTAACAAGATAAACATTAATAAGATCGACATTAACAAGATCGACGTTATCAAGATCGATGTGAGCAAGATCGACGTTAGCAAGATCGATGTTAGCAAGATCGACATTAACAAGATCAACATTAACAAGATCAACGTTAACAAGATCAACATTAGCAAGATCGACGTTAGCAAGATCGACGTTAGCAAGATAGACATTAACAAGATCGACATTAACAAGAGAGACATTAACAAGATCGACATTAACAAGATCGACGTTAGCAACATCGACGTTAGCAAGATCGACATTAACAAGATCAACATTAACAAGATCGACATTAACAAGATCGACATTAGCAAGATAGACATTAACAAGATCAACATTAACAAGATCGAAGTTAGCAAGATCGATGTTAATAAGATCGACATTAGCAAGATCGACATTAACAAGATAAACATTAACAAGATCGATATTAACAAGATTGACGTTAGCAAGATCGACATTATCAAGATCGACATTAGCAAGATCGACATTAGCAAGATCGACATTAACGAGATCGACATTAACAAGATCGACGTTAGCAAGATCAACATTAGCAATATCGACGTTAGGAAGATCGACATTAACAAGATCGACATTAACAAGATCGACATTAACAAGATCAACATTAACAAGATCGACGTTAGCAAGATCGACGTTAGCAAGATCGATGTTAGCAAGATTGACATTAACAAGATCGACATTAACAAGATAGACATTAACAAGATCAACATTAGCAAGATCGACGTTAGCAAGATCGACGTTAGCAAGATAGACATTAACAAGATCGACATTAACAAGATCGACTTTAGCAAGATCGACGTTAGCAAGATCGACATTAACAAGATCAACATTAACAAGATCGACATTAACAAGATCACCATTAGCAAGATCGACGTTAGCAGGATCGATGTTAGCAAGATCGACATTAACAAGATCGACGTTAGCAAGATCGCCGTTAGCAAGATCACCATTAGCAAGATCAACATTAACAAGATCGACGTTAGCAAGATCGAAGTTAGCAAGATCGATGTTAGCAAGATCAACTTTAGCAAGATCAACATTAACAAGATCGACGTTAGCAAGATCGACGTTAGCAAGATCGACATTAACAAGATCGACATTAACAAGATCAACATTAACAAGATCAACATTAGCAAGATCAACGTTAGCAAGATAGACATTAACAAGATCGACGTTAGCAAGATCAACATTAGCAAGATCGACGTTAACAAGATCGACGTTAGCAAGATCGACATTAACAAGATAAACATTAACAAGATCGACATTAACAAGATCGACGTTAACAAGATCAACATTAGCAAGATCGACGTTAGCAAGATCGACATTAGCAAGATCGACATTAACAAGATCGACATTAACAAGATCGTCATTAACAAGATCAACATTAGCAAGAACGACATTAACAAGATAGACATTAACAAGATCGACGTTAGCAAGATCGACATTAGCAAGAACGACATTAATAAGATAGACATTAACAAGATCAACATTAACACGATCGACATTAGCAAGATAGACATTAACAAGATCAACATTAACAAGATCGATGTTATCAAGATCGATGTTAGTAAGATCGACGTTAGGAAGATCGACATTAACAAGATCGACGTTAGCAAGATCGACATTAGCAAGATCGACGTTAGCAAGATCAACATTAGCAAGATCGACGTTAACAAGATCGAAGTTAGCAAGATCGACATTAACAAGATAAACATTAACAAGATCGACATTAACAAGATCGACGTTATCAAGATCGATGTGAGCAAGATCGACGTTAGCAAGATCGATGTTAGCAAGATCGACATTAACAAGATCAACATTAACAAGATCAACGTTAACAAGATCAACATTAGCAAGATCGACGTTAGCAAGATCGACGTTAGCAAGATAGACATTAACAAGATCGACATTAACAAGAGAGACATTAACAAGATCGACATTAACAAGATCGACGTTAGCAACATCGACGTTAGCAAGATCGACATTAACAAGATCAACATTAACAAGATCGACATTAACAAGATCGACATTAGCAAGATAGACATTAACAAGATCAACATTAACAAGATCGAAGTTAGCAAGATCGATGTTAATAAGATCGACATTAGCAAGATCGACATTAACAAGATAAACATTAACAAGATCGATATTAACAAGATTGACGTTAGCAAGATCGACATTATCAAGATCGACATTAGCAAGATCGACGTTAACAAGATCGACATTAGCAAGATCGACATTAACAAGATCGACATTAACAAGATCGACATTAGCAAGATCGACATTAACGAGATCGACATTAACAAGATCGACGTTAGCAAGATCAACATTAGCAATATCGACGTTAGGAAGATCGACATTAACAAGATCGACATTAACAACATCGACGTTAACAAGATCGACATTAACAAGATCGACATTAACAAGATCAACATTAACAAGATCGACGTTAGCAAGATCGATGTTAGCAAGATTGACATTAACAAGATCGACATTAACAAGATCGACATTAACAAGATCAACATTAGCAAGATCGACGTTAGCAAGATCGGCGTTAGCAAGATAGACATTAACAAGATCGACATTAACAAGATCGACGTTAGCAAGATCGACGTTAGCAAGATCGACATTAACAAGATCAACATTAACAAGATCGACATTAACAAGATCACCATTAGCAAGATCGACGTTAGCAGGATCGATGTTAGCAAGATCGACATTAACAAGATCGACGTTAGCAAGATCGCCGTTAGCAAGATCACCATTAGCAAGATCAACATTAACAAGATCGACGTTAGCAAGATCGAAGTTAGCAAGATCGATGTTAGCAAGATCAACTTTAGCAAGATCAACATTAACAAGATCGACGTTAGCAAGATCGACGTTAGCAAGATCGACATTAACAAGATCGACATTAACAAGATCAACATTAACAAGATCAACATTAGCAAGATCAACGTTAGCAAGATAGACATTAACAAGATCGACGTTAGCAAGATCAACATTAGCAAGATCGACGTTAACAAGATCGACGTTAGCAAGATCGACATTAACAAGATAAACATTAACAAGATCGACATTAACAAGATCGACGTTAACAAGATCAACATTAGCAAGATCGACGTTAGCAAGATCGACATTAGCAAGATCGACATTAACAAGATCGACATTAACAAGATCGTCATTAACAAGATCAACATTAGCAAGAACGACATTAACAAGATAGACATTAACAAGATCGACGTTAGCAAGATCGACATTAGCAAGAACGACATTAATAAGATAGACATTAACAAGATCGACATTAACACGATCGACATTAGCAAGATAGACATTAACAAGATCAACATTAACAAGATCGATGTTATCAAGATCGACGTTAGTAAGATCGACGTTAGGAAGATCGACATTAACAAGATCGACGTTAGCAAGATCGACATTAACAAGATCGACGTTAACAAGATCGACGTTAGGAAGATCGACACTAACAAGATATACATTAACAAGATAGACATTAACAAGATCGACGTTAGCAAGATCGACATTAGCAAGAATGACATTAACAAGATCGACGTTAGCAAGATCGACGTTAGGAAGATCAACATTACCAATATCGACGTTAGCAAGATCGACGTTAGCAAGATAGAAATTAACAAGATCAACATTAACAAGATCGACATTAACAAGATCGACGTTAGCAAGATCGACATTAGCAAGATCGACATTAACGAGATCGACATTAACAAGATCGACGTTAGCAAGATCAACATTAGCAATATCGACGTTAGGAAGATCGACATTAACAAGATCGACATTAACAACATCGACGTTAACAAGATCGACATTAACAAGATCGACATTAACAAGATCAACATTAACAAGATCGACGTTAGCAAGATCGATGTTAGCAAGATTGACATTAACAAGATCGACATTAACAAGATCGACATTAACAAGATCAACATTAGCAAGATCGACGTTAGCAAGATCGGCGTTAGCAAGATAGACATTAACAAGATCGACATTAACAAGATCGACGTTAGCAAGATCGACGTTAGCAAGATCGACATTAACAAGATCAACATTAACAAGATCGACATTAACAAGATCACCATTAGCAAGATCGACGTTAGCAGGATCGATGTTAGCAAGATCGACATTAACAAGATCGACGTTAGCAAGATCGCCGTTAGCAAGATCACCATTAGCAAGATCAACATTAACAAGATCGACGTTAGCAAGATCGAAGTTAGCAAGATCGATGTTAGCAAGATCAACTTTAGCAAGATCAACATTAACAAGATCGACGTTAGCAAGATCGACGTTAGCAAGATCGACATTAACAAGATCGACATTAACAAGATCAACATTAACAAGATCAACATTAGCAAGATCAACGTTAGCAAGATAGACATTAACAAGATCGACGTTAGCAAGATCAACATTAGCAAGATCGACGTTAACAAGATCGACGTTAGCAAGATCGACATTAACAAGATAAACATTAACAAGATCGACATTAACAAGATCGACGTTAACAAGATCAACATTAGCAAGATCGACGTTAGCAAGATCGACATTAGCAAGATCGACATTAACAAGATCGACATTAACAAGATCGTCATTAACAAGATCAACATTAGCAAGAACGACATTAACAAGATAGACATTAACAAGATCGACGTTAGCAAGATCGACATTAGCAAGAACGACATTAATAAGATAGACATTAACAAGATCGACATTAACACGATCGACATTAGCAAGATAGACATTAACAAGATCAACATTAACAAGATCGATGTTATCAAGATCGACGTTAGTAAGATCGACGTTAGGAAGATCGACATTAACAAGATCGACGTTAGCAAGATCGACATTAACAAGATCGACGTTAACAAGATCGACGTTAGGAAGATCGACACTAACAAGATATACATTAACAAGATAGACATTAACAAGATCGACGTTAGCAAGATCGACATTAGCAAGAATGACATTAACAAGATCGACGTTAGCAAGATCGACGTTAGGAAGATCAACATTACCAATATCGACGTTAGCAAGATCGACGTTAGCAAGATAGAAATTAACAAGATCAACATTAACAAGATCGACGTTAGCAAGATCGATGTTAGCAAGATCGACATTAACAAGATCAACATTAACAAGATCAACATTAGCAAGATCGACGTTAGCAAGATAGACATTAACAAGATCGACGTTAGCAAGATCCATGTTAGCAAGATCAACATTAACAAGATCGACATTAATAAGATCAACGTTAGCAAGATCGACATTAGCAAGAACGACATTAATAAGATAGACATTAACAAGATCGACATTAACAAGATCGACATTAACAAGATCGACGTTAGCAAGATCGACGTTAGCAAGATCAACATTAGCAATATCGACGTTAGGAAGATCGACATTAACAAGATCGACATTAACAAGATCGACGTTAGCAAGATCGACATTAACAAGATCGACATTAACAAGATCAACATTAACAAGATCGACGTTAGCAAGATCGATGTTAGCAAGATTGACATTAACATGATAGACATTAACAAGATCAACATTAGCAAGATCGACGTTAGTAAGATCGACGTTAGCAAGATAGACATTAACAAGATCGACATTAACAAGATCGACGTTAGCAAGATCGACGTTAGCAAGATCGACATTAACAAGATCAACATTAACAAGATCGACATTAACAAGATCGACATTAGCAAGATAGACATTAGCAAGATCAACATTAACAAGATCGATGTTAGCAAGATCGATGTTAGAAAGATCGACATTAGCAAGATCGACATTTACAAGATAAACATTAACAAGATCGATATGAACAAGATTGACGTTAGCAAGATCGACATTATCAAGATCGACATTAGCAAGATCGACGTTAGCAAGATCGACATTAGCAAGATCGACATTAACAAGATCGACATTAACAAGATCGTCATTAACAAGATCAACATTAGCAAGATCGACATTAGCAAGATCGACATTAGCAAGATCGACATTAACAAGAACGACATTAACAAGATAGACATTAACAAGATCGACGTTAGCAAGATCGACATTAGCAAGAACGACATGAATAAGATAGACATTAACAAGATCGACATTAACAACATCGACATGAGCAAGATCGACATTAACGAGATCGACATTAACAAGATCGACGTTAGCAAGATCGCCGTTAGCAAGATCAACATTAGCAATATCGACGTTAGGAAGATCGACATTAACAAGATCGACATTAACAAGATCGACGTTAACAAGCTCGACGTTAGGAAGATCGACACTAACAAGATAAACATTAACAAGATAGACATTAACAAGAACGACGTTAGCAAGATCGACATTCGCAAGATCGACATTAACAAGATCAACATTAACAAGATCAACATTAGCAAGATCGACGTTAGCAAGATAGACATGAACAAGATCGACGTTAGCAAGATCGACATTAACAAGATCGACATTAACAAGATCAACATTAACAAGATCGACATTAGCAAGATAGACATTAACAAGATCAACATTAACAAGATCGATGTTAGCAAGATCGGTGTTAGTAAGATCGACATTAACAAGATAAACATTAACAAGATCAACATTAGCAAGATCGACGTGAGCAAGATAGACATTAACAAGATCGATATTAACAAGGTTGACATTAACAAGATCAACATTAACAAGATCAACATTAACAAGATCGATGTCAGCAAGTTCGGTGTTAGTAAGATCGACATTAACAAGATCGACGTTAGCAAGATCGACGTTAGCAAGATCGACGTTAGGAAGATCGACATTAACAAGATAGACATTAACAAGATCGACGTTAGCAAGATCGACATTAGCAAGATCGACGTTAGCAAGATCAACATTAGCAAGATCGACGTTAACAAGATCGACGTTAGCAAGATCGACATTAACAAGATAAACGTTAACAAGATCGACATTAACAAGATCGACGTTAGCAAGATCGACATTAACAAGATCGACATTAACAAGATCAACATTAACAAGATCGACGTTAGCAAGATCGATGTTAGCAAGATTGACATTAACAAGATCAACAATAACAAGATCAACATTAGCAAGATCGACATTAACAAGATCGATATTAGCAAGATCGACATTAACAAGATCAACATTTGCAAGATCGACGTTAGCAAGATCGACATTAGCAAGATCGACGTTAGCAAGATCGATGTTAGCAAGATCAACTTTAGCAAGATCGACATTAACAAGATCACCATTAATAAGATCGACGTTAACAAGATCGACGTTAGGAAGATCGACATTAACAAGATCGACGTTAACAAGATCGACGTTAGGAAGATCGACACTAACAAGATAAACATTAACAAGATAGACATTAACAAGATCGACGTTAGCAAGATCGACATTAGCAAGATTGACATTAACAAGATCGACGTTAGCAAGATCGCGTTAGCAAGATCAACATTAGCAATATCGACGTTAGCAAGATCGACGTTAGCAAGATAGACATTAACAAGATCGACATTAACAAGATCAACATTAACAAGATCGACGTTAGCAAGATCGACATTAGCAAGATCGACATTAACAAGATCGACATTAACAAGGTCGACGTTAGCAAGATCGATGTTAACAAGATCGACATTAACAAGATCAACATTAACAAGATCAACATTAGCAAGATCGACATTAACAAGATAGACATTAACAAGATCGACGTTAGCAAGATCGATGTTAGAAAGATCGATGTTAGTAAGATCGACGTTAGGAAGATCGACATTAACAAGATCGACGTTAGCAAGATCGACATTAGCAAGATCGACGTTAGCAAGATCAACATTAGCAAGATCGACGTTAACAAGATCGACGTTAGCAAGATCGACATTAACAAGATAAACATTAACAAGATCGACATTAACAAGATCGACGTTAGCAAGATCGATGTGAGCAAGATCGACGTTAGCAAGATCGATGTGAGCAAGATCGACGTTAGCAAGATCGAAGTTAGCAAGATCGACATTAACAAGATCAACATTAACAAGATCAACGTTAACAAGATCAACATTAGCAAGATCGACGTTAGCAAGATCGACGTTAGCAAGATAGACATTAACAAGATCGACATTAACAAGATCGACATTAACAAGATCGACATTAGCAAGATAGACATTAACAAGATCAACATTAACAAGATCGAAGTTAGCAAGATCGATGTTAATAAGATCGACATTAGCAAGATCGACATTAACAAGATAAACATTAACAAGATCGATATTAACAAGATTGACGTTAGCAGGATCGACATTATCAAGATCGACATTAGCAAGATCGACGTTAACAAGATCGACATTAGCAAGATCGACATTAACAAGATCGTCATTAACAAGATCAACATTAGCAAGAACGACATTAACAAGATAGACATTAACAAGATCAACGTTAGCAAGATCGACATTAGCAAGAACGACATTAATAAGATAGACATTAACAAGATCGACATTAACAAGATCGACATTAGAAAGATCGACATTAACGAGATCGACATTAACAAGATCGACGTTAGCAAGATCGACGTTAGCAAGATCAACATTAGCAATATCGACGTTAGGAAGATCGACATTAACAAGATCGACATTAACAAGATCAACATTAACAAGATCGACGTTAGCAAGATAGATGTTAGCAAGATTGACATTAACAAGATCGACATTAACAAGATAGACATTAACAAGATCAACATTAGCAAGATCGACGTTAGCAAGATCGACGTTAGCAAGATAGACATTAACAAGATCGACATTAACAAGATCGAGGTTAGCAAGATCGACGTTAGCAAGATCGACATTAACAAGATCAACATTAACAAGATCGACATTAACAAGATCAACATTAGCAAGATCGACGTTAGCAAGATCGACGTTAGCAAGATAGACATTAACAAGATCGACATTAACAAGAGAGACATTAACAAGATCGACATTAACAAGATCGACGTTAGCAACATCGACGTTAGCAAGATCGACATTAACAAGATCAACATTAACAAGATCGACATTAACAAGATCGACAATAGCAAGATAGACATTAACAAGATCAACATTAACAAGATCGAAGTTAGCAAGATCGATGTTAATAAGATCGACATTAGCAAGATCGACATTAACAAGATAAACATTAACAAGATCGATATTAACAAGATTGACGTTAGCAAGATCGACATTATCAAGATCGACATTAGCAAGATCGACGTTAACAAGATCGACATTAGCAAGATCGACATTAACATGATCGACATTAACAAGATCGACATTAGCAAGATCGACATTAACGAGATCGACATTAACAAGATCGACGTTAGCAAGATCAACATTAGCAATATCGACGTTAGGAAGATCGACATTAACAAGATCGACATTAACAAGATCGACGTTAACAAGATCGACATTAACAAGATCGACATTAACAAGATCAACATTAACAAGATCGACGTTAGCAAGATCGATGTTAGCAAGATTGATATTAACAAGATCGACATTAACAAGATAGACATTAACAAGATCAACATTAGCAAGATCGACGTTAGCAAGATCGACGTTAGCAAGATAGACATTAACAAGATCGACATTAACAAGATCGACGTTAGCAAGATCGACGTTAGCAAGATCGACATTAACAAGATCAACATTAACAAGATCGACATTAACAAGATCACCATTAGCAAGATCGACGTTAGCAGGATCGATGTTAGCAAGATCGACATTAACAAGATCGACGTTAGCAAGATCGCCGTTAGCAAGATCACCATTAGCAAGATCAACATTAACAAGATCGACGTTAGCAAGATCGAAGTTAGCAAGATCGATGTTAGCAAGATCAACTTTAGCAAGATCAACATTAACAAGATCGACGTTAGCAAGATCGACGTTAGCAAGATCGACATTAACAAGATCGACATTAACAAGATCAACATTAACAAGATCAACATTAGCAAGATCAACGTTAGCAAGATAGACATTAACAAGATCGACGTTAGCAAGATCAACATTAGCAAGATCGACGTTAACAAGATCGACGTTAGCAAGATCGACATTAACAAGATAAACATTAACAAGATCGACATTAACAAGATCGACGTTAACAAGATCAACATTAGCAAGATCGACGTTAGCAAGATCGACATTAGCAAGATCGACATTAACAAGATCGACATTAACAAGATCGTCATTAACAAGATCAACATTAGCAAGAACGACATTAACAAGATAGACATTAACAAGATCGACGTTAGCAAGATCGACATTAGCAAGAACGACATTAATAAGATAGACATTAACAAGATCGACATTAACACGATCGACATTAGCAAGATAGACATTAACAAGATCAACATTAACAAGATCGATGTTATCAAGATCGACGTTAGTAAGATCGACGTTAGGAAGATCGACATTAACAAGATCGACGTTAGCAAGATCGACATTAACAAGATCGACGTTAACAAGATCGACGTTAGGAAGATCGACACTAACAAGATATACATTAACAAGATAGACATTAACAAGATCGACGTTAGCAAGATCGACATTAGCAAGAATGACATTAACAAGATCGACGTTAGCAAGATCGACGTTAGGAAGATCAACATTACCAATATCGACGTTAGCAAGATCGACGTTAGCAAGATAGAAATTAACAAGATCAACATTAACAAGATCGACGTTAGCAAGATCGATGTTAGCAAGATCGACATTAACAAGATCAACATTAACAAGATCAACATTAGCAAGATCGACGTTAGCAAGATAGACATTAACAAGATCGACGTTAGCAAGATCGATGTTAGCAAGATCGACATTAACAAGATCGACATTAATAAGATCAACGTTAGCAAGATCGACATTAGCAAGAACGACATTAATAAGATAGACATTAACAAGATCGACATTAACAAGATCGACATTAACAAGATCGACGTTAGCAAGATCGACGTTAGCAAGATCAACATTAGCAATATCGACGTTAGGAAGATCGACATTAACAAGATCGACATTAACAAGATCGACGTTAGCAAGATCGACATTAACAAGATCGACATTAACAAGATCAACATTAACAAGATCGACGTTAGCAAGATCGATGTTAGCAAGATTGACATTAACATGATAGACATTAACAAGATCAACATTAGCAAGATCGACGTTAGTAAGATCGACGTTAGCAAGATAGACATTAACAAGATCGACATTAACAAGATCGACGTTAGCAAGATCGACGTTAGCAAGATCGACATTAACAAGATCAACATTAACAAGATCGACATTAACAAGATCGACATTAGCAAGATAGACATTAGCAAGATCAACATTAACAAGATCGATGTTAGCAAGATCGATGTTAGAAAGATCGACATTAGCAAGATCGACATTTACAAGATAAACATTAACAAGATCGATATGAACAAGATTGACGTTAGCAAGATCGACATTATCAAGATCGACATTAGCAAGATCGACGTTAGCAAGATCGACATTAGCAAGATCGACATTAACAAGATCGACATTAACAAGATCGTCATTAACAAGATCAACATTAGCAAGATCGACATTAGCAAGATCGACATTAGCAAGATCGACATTAACAAGAACGACATTAACAAGATAGACATTAACAAGATCGACGTTAGCAAGATCGACATTAGCAAGAACGACATGAATAAGATAGACATTAACAAGATCGACATTAACAACATCGACATGAGCAAGATCGACATTAACGAGATCGACATTAACAAGATCGACGTTAGCAAGATCGCCGTTAGCAAGATCAACATTAGCAATATCGACGTTAGGAAGATCGACATTAACAAGATCGACATTAACAAGATCGACGTTAACAAGCTCGACGTTAGGAAGATCGACACTAACAAGATAAACATTAACAAGATAGACATTAACAAGATCGACGTTAGCAAGATCGACATTCGCAAGATCGACATTAACAAGATCAACATTAACAAGATCAACATTAGCAAGATCGACGTTAGCAAGATAGACATGAACAAGATCGACGTTAGCAAGATCGACATTAACAAGATCGACATTAACAAGATCAACATTAACAAGATCGACATTAGCAAGATAGACATTAACAAGATCAACATTAACAAGATCGATGTTAGCAAGATCGGTGTTAGTAAGATCGACATTAACAAGATAAACATTAACAAGATCAACATTAGCAAGATCGACGTGAGCAAGATAGACATTAACAAGATCGATATTAACAAGGTTGACATTAACAAGATCAACATTAACAAGATCGACATTAGCAAGATAGACATTAACAAGATCAACATTAACAAGATCGATGTCAGCAAGTTCGGTGTTAGTAAGATCGACATTAACAAGATCGACGTTAGCAAGGTCGACGTTAGCAAGATCGACGTTAGGAAGATCGACATTAACAAGATAGACATTAACAAGATCGACGTTAGCAAGATCGACATTAGGAAGATCGACGTTAGCAAGATCAACATTAGCAAGATCGACGTTAACAAGATCGACGTTAGCAAGATCGACATTAACAAGATAAACGTTAACAAGATCGACATTAACAAGATCGACGTTAGCAAGATCGACATTAACAAGATCGACATTAACAAGATCAACATTAACAAGATCGACGTTAGCAAGATCGATGTTAGCAAGATTGACATTAGCAAGATAGACATTAACAAGATCAACATTAGCAAGATCGACATTAACAAGATCGATATTAGCAAGATCGACATTAACAAGATCAACATTTGCAAGATCGACGTTAGCAAGATCGACATTAGCAAGATCGACGTTAGCAAGATCGATGTTAGCAAGATCAACTTTAGCAAGATCGACATTAACAAGATCACCATTAATAAGATCGACGTTAACAAGATCGACGTTAGGAAGATCGACATTAACAAGATCGACGTTAACAAGATCGACGTTAGGAAGATCGACACTAACAAGATAAACATTAACAAGATAGACATTAACAAGATCGACGTTAGCAAGATCGACATTAGCAAGATTGACATTAACAAGATCGACGTTAGCAAGATCGCGTTAGCAAGATCAACATTAGCAATATCGACGTTAGCAAGATCGACGTTAGCAAGATAGACATTAACAAGATCGACATTAACAAGATCAACATTAACAAGATCGACGTTAGCAAGATCGACATTAGCAAGATCGACATTAACAAGATCGACATTAACAAGGTCGACGTTAGCAAGATCGATGTTAACAAGATCGACATTAACAAGATCAACATTAACAAGATCAACATTAGCAAGATCGACGTTAGCAAGATAGACATTAACAAGATCGACGTTAGCAAGATCGATGTTAGAAAGATCGATGTTAGTAAGATCGACGTTAGGAAGATCGACATTAACAAGATCGACGTTAGCAAGATCGACATTAGCAAGATCGACGTTAGCAAGATCAACATTAGCAAGATCGACGTTAACAAGATCGACGTTAGCAAGATCGACATTAACAAGATAAACATTAACAAGATCGACATTAACAAGATCGACGTTAGCAAGATCGATGTGAGCAAGATCGACGTTAGCAAGATCGAAGTTAGCAAGATCGACATTAACAAGATCAACATTAACAAGATCAACGTTAACAAGATCAACATTAGCAAGATCGACGTTAGCAAGATCGACGTTAGCAAGATAGACATTAACAAGATCGACATTAACAAGATCGACATTAACAAGATCGACATTAGCAAGATAGACATTAACAAGATCAACATTAACAAGATCGAAGTTAGCAAGATCGATGTTAATAAGATCGACATTAGCAAGATCGACATTAACAAGATAAACATTAACAAGATCGATATTAACAAGATTGACGTTAGCAGGATCGACATTATCAAGATCGACATTAGCAAGATCGACGTTAACAAGATCGACATTAGCAAGATCGACATTAACAAGATCGTCATTAACAAGATCAACATTAGCAAGAACGACATTAACAAGATAGACATTAACAAGATCAACGTTAGCAAGATCGACATTAGCAAGAACGACATTAATAAGATAGACATTAACAAGATCGACATTAACAAGATCGACATTAGAAAGATCGACATTAACGAGATCGACATTAACAAGATCGACAGTAACAAGATCAACATTAACAAGATCGACGTTAGCAAGATCGATGTTAGCAAGATTGACATTAACAAGATCGACATTAACAAGATAGACATTAACAAGATCAACATTAGCAAGATCGACGTTAGCAAGATCGACGTTAGCAAGATAGACATTAACAAGATCGAGGTTAGCAAGATCGACGTTAGCAAGATCGACATTAACAAGATCAACATTAACAAGATCGACATTAACAAGATCACCATTAGCAAGATAGACATTAACAAGATCGATGTTAGCAAGATCGATGTTAGTAAGATCGACGTTAGGAAGATCGACATTAACAAGATTGACGTTAGCAAGATCGACATTAGCAAGATCGACGTTAGCAAGATCAACATTAGCAAGATCGACGTTAACAAGATCGACGTTAGCAAGATCGACATTAACAAGATAAACATTAACTAGATCGACATTAACAAGATCGACGTTAGCAAGATCGATGTTAGCAAGATCGACGTTAGCAAGATCGATGTTAGCAAGATCGACATTAACAAGATCGACATTAGCAAGAACGACATTAATAAGATAGACATTAACAAGATCGACATTAACAAGATCGACATTAGCAAGATCGACATTAACGAGATCGACATTAACAAGATCGACGTTAGCAAGATCGACGTTAGCAAGATCAACATTAGCAATATCGACGTTAGGAAGATCGACATTAACAAGATCGACATGAACAAGATCGACGTTAACCAGATCGACGTTAGGAAGATCGACACTAACAAGATATACATTAACCAGATAGACATTAACAAGATCGACGTTAGCAAGATCGACGTTAGCAAGATCGACATTAACAAGATCAACATTAACAAGATCAACATTAGCAAGATCGACGTTAGCAAGATAGACATTAACAAGATCAACATTAACAAGATCGATGTTAGCAAGATCGGTGTTAGTAAGATCGACATTAACAAGATAAACATTAACAAGATCGACATTAGCAAGATCGACGTGAGCAAGATAGACATTAACAAGATCGATATTAACAAGGTCGACATTAACAAGACCAACATTAACAAGATCGACATTAGCAAGATAGACATTAACAACATCAACATTAACAAGATCGATGTCAGCAAGTTCGGTGTTAGTAAGATCGACATTAACAAGATCGACGTTAGCAAGATCGACGTTAGCAAGATCGACGTTAGGAAGATCGACATTAACAAGATCGACGTTAGCAAGATCGACATTAGCAAGATCGACGTTAGCAAGATCAACATTAGCAAGATCGACGTTAACAAGATCGACGTTAGCAAGATCGACATTAACAAGATAAACATTAACAAGATCGACATTAACAAGATCGACGTTAGCAAGATCGACATTAACAAGATCGACATTAACAAGATCAACATTAACAAGATCGACGTTAGCAAGATCGATGTTAGCAAGATTGACATTAACAAGATCAACATTAACAAGATCAACATTAGCAAGATCGACGTCAGCAAGATCGACATTAACAAGATCGACATTAACAAGATCGACATTAGCAAGATAGCCATTAACAAGATCAACATTAACAAGATCGATGTTAGCAAGATCAATGTTCGTAAGATCGACATTAGCAAGATCGACATTAACAAGATAAACATTAACAAGATCGATATTAACAAGATTGACGTTAGCAAGATCGACATTATCAAGATCGACATTAGCAAGATCGACGTTAGCAAGATCGACGTTAGCAAGATCGAAGTTAGCAAGATCGACATTAACAAGATCGACATTAACAAGATCTACATTAGCAAGATCGACATTCGCAAGATCGACGTTAGCAAGATCAACATTAACAAGATCGGCGTTAGCAAGATCGACATTAACAAGATCGACGTAAGCAAGATCGACATTAACAAGATCGACATTAGCAAGATCGACATTAACAAGATCAACATTTGCAAGATCGACGTTAGCAAGATCGACATTAGCAAGATCGACGTTAGCAAGATCGATGTTAGCAAGATCAACTTTAGCAAGATCGACATTAACAAGATCAACATTAATAAGATCGACGTTAACAAGATCGACGTTAGGAAGATCGACATTAACATGATCGACATTAACAAGATCGACGTTAACAAGATCGACGTTAGGAAGATCGACACTAACAAGATAAACATTAACAAGATAGACATTAACAAGATCGACGTTAGCAAGATCGACATTAGCAAGATTGACATTAGCAATATCGACGTTAGCAAGATCGACGTTAGCAAGATAGACATTAACAAGATCGACATTAACAAGATCAACATTTACAAGATCGACGTTAGCAAGATCGACATTAGCAAGATCGACGTTAGCAAGATAGACATTAACAAGATCGACGTTAGCAAGATCGATGTTAGAAAGATCGACATTAACACGATCGACATTAACAAGATCAACATTAACAAGATCGACATTAGCAAGATAGACATTAACAAGATCAACATTAACAAGATCGATGTTATCAAGATCGATGTTAGTAAGATCGACGTTAGGAAGATCGACATTAACAAGATCGACGTTAGCAAGATCGACATTAGCAAGATCGACGTTAGCAAGATCAACATTAGCAAGATCGACGTTAACAAGATCGAAGTTAGCAAGATCGACATTAACAAGATAAACATTAACAAGATCGACATTAACAAGATCGACGTCATCAAGATCGATGTGAGCAAGATCGACGTTAGCAAGTTCGATGTTAGCAAGATCGACATTAACAAGATCAACATTAACAAGATCAACGTTAACAAGATCAACATTAGCAAGATCGACGTTAACAAGATCGAAGTTAGCAAGATCGACATTAACAAGATAAACATTAACAAGATCGACATTAACAAGATCGACGTCATCAAGATCGATGTGAGCAAGATCGACATTAACAAGATCAACATTAACAAGATAGACATTAACAAGATCGACGTTAGCAAGATCGACATTAGCAAGATTGACATTAACAAGATCGACGTTAGCAAGATCGACGTTAGCAACTTCAACATTAGCAATATCGACGTTAGCAAGATCGACGTTAGCAAGATCAACATTAGCAATATCGACGTTAGCAAGATCGACATTAACAAGATCAACATTAACAAGATCGACGTTAGCAAGATCGACATTAGCAAGATCGACATTAACAAGATCGACGTTAGCAAGATCGATGTTAGCAAGATCGACATTAACAAGATCGACATTAAAAGGATCAACATTAACAAGATCGACGTTAGCAAGATCGATGTTAGCAAGATCGACATTAACAAGATCAACATTAACAAGATCAACATTAGCAAGATCGACGTTAGCAAGATAGACGTTAACAAGATCGACATTAACAAGATCGACATTAGCAAGATCGACATTAACGAGATCGACATTAACAAGATCAACGTTAGCAAGATCGACGTTAGCAAGATCAACATTAGCAATATCGACGTTAGGAAGATCGACATTAACAAGATCGACATTAACAAGATCGACGTTAGCAAGATCGACATTAACAAGATCGACATTAACAAGATCAACATTAACAAGATCGACGTTAGCAAGATCGATGTTAGCAAGATTGACATTAACAAGATCGACATTAACAAGATCGACATTAACAAGATCGGCGTTAGCAAGATCGACGTTAGCAAGATCAACATTAGCAATATCGACGTTAGGAAGATCGACATTAACAAGATCGACATTAACAAGATCGACGTTAGCAAGATCGACATTAACAAGATCGACATTAACAAGATCAACATTAGCAAGATCGACGTTAGCAAGATCGATGTTAGCAAGATTGACATTAACAAGATCGACATTAACAAGATAGACATTAACAAGATCAACATTAGCAAGATCGACGTTAGCAAGATCGACGTTAGCAAGATAGACATTAACAAGATAGACATTAACAAGATCGACATTAACAAGATCGACGTTAGCAAGATCGACGTTAGCAAGATCGACATTAACAAGATCAACATTAACAAGATCGACATTAACAAGATCGACATTAGCAAGATAGACATTAGCAAGATCAACATTAACAAGATCGATGTTAGCAAGATCGATGTTAGAAAGATCGACATTAGCAAGATCGACATTAACAAGATAAACATTAACAAGATCGATATTAACAAGATTGACGTTAGCAAGATCGACATTATCAAGATCGACATTAGCAAGATCGACGTTAGCAAGATCGACATTAGCTAGATCGACATTAACAAGATCGACATTAACAAGATCAACATTAGCAAGATCGACATTAGCAAGATCGACATTAGCAAGATCGACATTAGCAAGATCGACATTAACAAGAACGACATTAACAAGATAGACATTAACAAGATAGACGTTAGCAAGATCGACATTAGCAAGAACGACATTAATAAGATAGACATTAACAAGATCAACATTAACAAGATCAACATTAGCAAGATCGACGTTAGCAAGATAGACATTAACAAGATCGACGTTAGCAAGATCGATGTTAGCAAGATCGACATTAACAAGATCGACATTAACAAGATCAACATTAACAAGATCGACATTAGCAAGATAGACATTAACAAGATCAACATTAACAAGATCGATGTTAGCAAGATCGGTGTTAGTAAGATCGACATTAACAAGATAAACATTAACAAGATCAACATTAGCAAGATCGACGTGAGCAAGATAGACATTAACAAGATCGATATTAACAAGGTCGACATTAACAAGATCAACATTAACAAGATCGACATTAGCAAGATAGACATTAACAAGATCAACATTAACAAGATCGATGTCAGCAAGTTCAGTGTTAGTAAGATCGACATTAACAAGATCGACGTTAGCAAGATCAACGTTAGCAAGATCGACGTTAGGAAGATCGACATTAACAAGATCGACATTAACAAGGTCGACGTTAGCAAGATCGACATTAGCAAGATCGACGTTAGCAAGATCGACGTTAGCAAGATAGACATTAACAAGATCGACATTAACAAGATCAACATTAACAAGATCGACGTTAGCAAGATCGACATTAGAAAGATCAACATTAGCAATATCGACGTTAGCAAGATTGACGTTAGCAAGATAGACATTAACAAGATCGACATTAACAAGATCAACATTAACAAGATCGACGTTAGCAAGATCGACATTAGCAAGAGCGACATTAACAAGGTCGACGTTAGCAAGATCGATGTTAACAAGATCGACATTAACAAGATCAACAGTAACAAGGTCAACATTAGCAAGATCGACGTTAGCAAGATAGACATTAACAAGATCGACGTTAGCAAGATCGATGTTAGAAAGATCGACATTAACAAGATCGACATTAACAAGATCAACATTAACAAGATCGACATTAGCAAGATAGACATTAACAAGATCAACATTAACAAGATCGATGTTATCAAGATCGATGTTAGTAAGATCGACGTTAGGAAGATCGACATTAACAAGATCGACGTTAGCAAGATCGACATTAGCAAGATCGACGTTAGCAAGATCAACATTAGCAAGATCGACGTTAACAAGATCGAAGTTAGCAAGATCGACATTAACAAGATAAACATTAACAAGATCGACATTAACAAGATCGACGTTATCAAGATCGATGTGAGCAAGATCGACGTTAGCAAGATCGATGTTAGCAAGATCGACATTAACAAGATCAACATTAACAAGATCAACGTTAACAAGACCAACATTAGCAAGATCGACGTTAGCAAGATCGACGTTAGCAAGATAGACATTAACAAGATCGACATTAACAAGTGAGACATTAACAAGATCGACATTAACAAGATCGACGTTAGCAACATCGACGTTAGCAAGATCAACATTAGCAATATCGACGTTAGGAAGATCGACATTAACAAGATCGACATTAACAAGATCGACGTTAGCAAGATCGACATTAACAAGATCGACATTAACAAGATCAACATTAACAAGATCGACGTTAGCAAGATCGATGTTAGCAAGATTGACATTAACAAGATCGACATTAACAAGATCGACATTAACAAGATCGGCGTTAGCAAGATCGACGTTAGCAAGATCAACATTAGCAATATCGACGTTAGGAAGATCGACATTAACAAGATCGACATTAACAAGATCGACGTTAGCAAGATCGACATTAACAAGATCGACATTAACAAGATCAACATTAGCAAGATCGACGTTAGCAAGATCGATGTTAGCAAGATTGACATTAACAAGATCGACATTAACAAGATAGACATTAACAAGATCAACATTAGCAAGATCGACGTTAGCAAGATCGACGTTAGCAAGATAGACATTAACAAGATAGACATTAACAAGATCGACATTAACAAGATCGACGTTAGCAAGATCGACGTTAGCAAGATCGACATTAACAAGATCAACATTAACAAGATCGACATTAACAAGATCGACATTAGCAAGATAGACATTAGCAAGATCAACATTAACAAGATCGATGTTAGCAAGATCGATGTTAGAAAGATCGACATTAGCAAGATCGACATTAACAAGATAAACATTAACAAGATCGATATTAACAAGATTGACGTTAGCAAGATCGACATTATCAAGATCGACATTAGCAAGATCGACGTTAGCAAGATCGACATTAGCTAGATCGACATTAACAAGATCGACATTAACAAGATCAACATTAGCAAGATCGACATTAGCAAGATCGACATTAGCAAGATCGACATTAGCAAGATCGACATTAACAAGAACGACATTAACAAGATAGACATTAACAAGATAGACGTTAGCAAGATCGACATTAGCAAGAACGACATTAATAAGATAGACATTAACAAGATCAACATTAACAAGATCAACATTAGCAAGATCGACGTTAGCAAGATAGACATTAACAAGATCGACGTTAGCAAGATCGATGTTAGCAAGATCGACATTAACAAGATCGACATTAACAAGATCAACATTAACAAGATCGACATTAGCAAGATAGACATTAACAAGATCAACATTAACAAGATCGATGTTAGCAAGATCGGTGTTAGTAAGATCGACATTAACAAGATAAACATTAACAAGATCAACATTAGCAAGATCGACGTGAGCAAGATAGACATTAACAAGATCGATATTAACAAGGTCGACATTAACAAGATCAACATTAACAAGATCGACATTAGCAAGATAGACATTAACAAGATCAACATTAACAAGATCGATGTCAGCAAGTTCAGTGTTAGTAAGATCGACATTAACAAGATCGACGTTAGCAAGATCAACGTTAGCAAGATCGACGTTAGGAAGATCGACATTAACAAGATCGACATTAACAAGGTCGACGTTAGCAAGATCGACATTAGCAAGATCGACGTTAGCAAGATCGACGTTAGCAAGATAGACATTAACAAGATCGACATTAACAAGATCAACATTAACAAGATCGACGTTAGCAAGATCGACATTAGAAAGATCAACATTAGCAATATCGACGTTAGCAAGATCGACGTTAGCAAGATAGACATTAACAAGATCGACATTAACAAGATCAACATTAACAAGATCGACGTTAGCAAGATCGACATTAGCAAGATCGACATTAACAAGGTCGACGTTAGCAAGATCGATGTTAACAAGATCGACATTAACAAGATCAACAGTAACAAGGTCAACATTAGCAAGATCGACGTTAGCAAGATAGACATTAACAAGATCGACGTTAGCAAGATCGATGTTAGAAAGATCGACATTAACAAGATCGACATTAACAAGATCAACATTAACAAGATCGACATTAGCAAGATAGACATTAACAAGATCAACATTAACAAGATCGATGTTATCAAGATCGATGTTAGTAAGATCGACGTTAGGAAGATCGACATTAACAAGATCGACGTTAGCAAGATCGACATTAGCAAGATCGACGTTAGCAAGATCAACATTAGCAAGATCGACGTTAACAAGATCGAAGTTAGCAAGATCGACATTAACAAGATAAACATTAACAAGATCGACATTAACAAGATCGACGTTATCAAGATCGATGTGAGCAAGATCGACGTTAGCAAGATCGATGTTAGCAAGATCGACATTAACAAGATCAACATTAACAAGATCAACGTTAACAAGACCAACATTAGCAAGATCGACGTTAGCAAGATCGACGTTAGCAAGATAGACATTAACAAGATCGACATTAACAAGTGAGACATTAACAAGATCGACATTAACAAGATCGACGTTAGCAACATCGACGTTAGCAAGATCGACATTAACAAGATCAACATTAACAAGATCGACATTAACAAGATCGACATTAACAAGATCGACATTAGCAAGATAGACATTAACAAGATCAACATTAACAAGATCGAAGTTAGCAAGATCGATGTTAATAAGATCGACATTAGCAAGATCGACATTAACAAGATAAACATTAACAAGATCGATATTAACAAGATTGACGTTAGCAAGATCGACATTATCAAGATCGACATTAGCAAGATCGACGTTAACAAGATCGACATTAGCAAGATCGACATTAACAAGATCGACATTAACAAGATCGACATTAGCAAGATCGACATTAACGAGATCGACATTAACAAGATCGACGTTAGCAAGATCAACATTAGCAATATCGACGTTAGGAAGATCGACATTAACAAGATCGACATTAACAAGATCGACGTTAACAAGATCGACATTAACAAGATCAACATTAACAAGATCGACGTTAGCAAGATCGATGTTAGCAAGATTGACATTAACAAGATCGACATTAACAAGATAGACATTAACAAGATCAACATTAGCAAGATCGACGTTAGCAAGATCGACGTTAGCAAGATAGACATTAACAAGATCGACATTAACAAGATCGACGTTAGCAAGATCGACGTTAGCAAGATCGACATTAACAAGATCAACATTAACAAGATCGACATTAACAAGATCACCATTAGCAAGATCGACGTTAGCAGGATCGATGTTAGCAAGATCGACATTAACAAGATCGACGTTAGCAAGATCGCCGTTAGCAAGATCACCATTAGCAAGATCAACATTAACAAGATCGACGTTAGCAAGATCGAAGTTAGCAAGATCGATGTTAGCAAGATCAACTTTAGCAAGATCAACATTAACAAGATCGACGTTAGCAAGATCGACGTTAGCAAGATCGACATTAACAAGATCGACATTAACAAGATCAACATTAACAAGATCAACATTAGCAAGATCAACGTTAGCAAGATAGACATTAACAAGATCGACGTTAGCAAGACCAACATTAGCAAGATCGACGTTAACAAGATCGACGTTAGCAAGATCGACATTAACAAGATAAACATTAACAAGATCGACATTAACAAGATCGACGTTAACAAGATCAACATTAGCAAGATCGACGTTAGCAAGATCGACGTTAGCAAGATCGACGTTAGCAAGATCGACATTAGCAAGAACGACATTAATAAGATAGACATTAACAAGATCGACATTAACAAGATCGACATTAGCAAGATCGACATTAACGAGATCGACATTAACAAGCTCGACGTTAGCAAGATCGACGTTAGCAAGATCAACATTAGCAATATCGACGTTAGGAAGATCGACATTAACAAGATCGACATGAACAAGATCGACGTTAACAAGATCGACGTTAGTAAGATCGACACTAACAAGATATACATTAACAAGATAGACATTAACAAGATCGACGTTAGCAAGATCGACGTTAGCAAGATCAACATTAGCAATATCGACGTTAGCAAGATCGACATTAACAAGATCAACATTAACAAGATCAACATTAGCAAGATCGACGTTAGCAAGATAGACATTAACAAGATCGACGTTAGCAAGATCGACGTTAGGAAGATCGACACTAACAAGATATACATTAACCAGATAGACATTAACAAGATCGACGTTAGCAAGATCGACGTTAGCAAGATCGACATTAACAAGATCAACATTAACAAGATCAACATTAGCAAGATCGACGTTAGCAAGATAGACATTAACAAGATCAACATTAACAAGATCGATGTTAGCAAGATCGGTGTTAGTAAGATCGACATTAACAAGATAAACATTAACAAGATCGACATTAGCAAGATCGACGTGAGCAAGATAGACATTAACAAGATCGATATTAACAAGGTCGACATTAACAAGACCAACATTAACAAGATCGACATTAGCAAGATAGACATTAACAACATCAACATTAACAAGATCGATGTCAGCAAGTTCGGTGTTAGTAAGATCGACATTAACAAGATCGACGTTAGCAAGATCGACGTTAGCAAGATCGACGTTAGCAAGATCGACATTAACAAGATCGACGTTAGCAAGATCGACATTAGCAAGATCGACGTTAGCAAGATCAACATTAGCAAGATCGACGTTAACAAGATCGACGTTAGCAAGATCGACATTAACAAGATAAACATTAACAAGATCGACATTAACAAGATCGACGTTAGCAAGATCGACATTAACAAGATCGACATTAACAAGATCAACATTAACAAGATCGACGTTAGCAAGATCGATGTTAGCAAGATTGACATTAACAAGATCAACATTAACAAGATCAACATTAGCAAGATCGACGTCAGCAAGATCGACATTAACAAGATCGACATTAACAAGATCGACATTAGCAAGATAGCCATTAACAAGATCAACATTAACAAGATCGATGTTAGCAAGATCAATCTTCGTAAGATCGACATTAGCAAGATCGACATTAACAAGATAAACATTAACAAGATCGATATTAACAAGATTGACGTTAGCAAGATCGACATTATCAAGATCGACATTAGCAAGATCGACGTTAGCAAGATCGACGTTAGCAAGATCGAAGTTAGCAAGATCGACATTAACAAGATCGACATTAACAAGATCTACATTAGCAAGATCGACATTCGCAAGATCGACGTTAGCAAGATCAACATTAACAAGATCGGCGTTAGCAAGATCGACATTAACAAGATCGACGTAAGCAAGATCGACATTAACAAGATCGACATTAGCAAGATCGACATTAACAAGATCAACATTTGCAAGATCGACGTTAGCAAGATCGACATTAGCAAGATCGACGTTAGCAAGATCGATGTTAGCAAGATCAACTTTAGCAAGATCGACATTAACAAGATCAACATTAATAAGATCGACGTTAACAAGATCGACGTTAGGAAGATCGACATTAACATGATCGACATTAACAAGATCGACGTTAACAAGATCGACGTTAGGAAGATCGACACTAACAAGATAAACATTAACAAGATAGACATTAACAAGATCGACGTTAGCAAGATCGACATTAGCATGATTGACATTAGCAATATCGACGTTAGCAAGATCGACGTTAGCAAGATAGACATTAACAAGATCGACATTAACAAGATCAACATTTACAAGATCGACGTTAGCAAGATCGACATTAGCAAGATCGACGTTAGCAAGATAGACATTAACAAGATCGACGTTAGCAAGATCGATGTTAGAAAGATCGACATTAACACGATCGACATTAACAAGATCAACATTAACAAGATCGACATTAGCAAGATAGACATTAACAAGATTAACATTAACAAGATCGATGTTATCAAGATCGATGTTAGTAAGATCGACGTTAGGAAGATCGACATTAACAAGATCGACGTTAGCAAGATCGACATTAGCAAGATCGACGTTAGCAAGATCAACATTAGCAAGATCGACGTTAACAAGATCGAAGTTAGCAAGATCGACATTAACAAGATAAACATTAACAAGATCGACATTAACAAGATCGACGTCATCAAGATCGATGTGAGCAAGATCGACGTTAGCAAGTTCGATGTTAGCAAGATCGACATTAACAAGATCAACATTAACAAGATCAACGTTAACAAGATCAACATTAGCAAGATCGACGTTAACAAGATCGAAGTTAGCAAGATCGACATTAACAAGATAAACATTAACAAGATCGACATTAACAAGATCGACGTCATCAAGATCGATGTGAGCAAGATCGACATTAACAAGATCAACATTAACAAGATAGACATTAACAAGATCGACGTTAGCAAGATCGACATTAGCAAGATTGACATTAACAAGATCGACGTTAGCAAGATCGACGTTAGCAACTTCAACATTAGCAATATCGACGTTAGCAAGATCGACGTTAGCAAGATCAACATTAGCAATATCGACGTTAGCAAGATCGACATTAACAAGATCAACATTAACAAGATCGACGTTAGCAAGATCGACATTAGCAAGATCGACATTAACAAGATCGACGTTAGCAAGATCGATGTTAGCAAGATCGACATTAACAAGATCGACATTAAAAGGATCAACATTAACAAGATCGACGTTAGCAAGATCGATGTTAGCAAGATCGACATTAACAAGATCAACATTAACAAGATCAACATTAGCAAGATCGACGTTAGCAAGATAGACGTTAACAAGATCGACATTAACAAGATCGACATTAGCAAGATCGACATTAACGAGATCGACATTAACAAGATCAACGTTAGCAAGATCGACGTTAGCAAGATCAACATTAGCAATATCGACGTTAGGAAGATCGACATTAACAAGATCGACATTAACAAGATCGACGTTAGCAAGATCGACATTAACAAGATCGACATTAACAAGATCAACATTAACAAGATCGACGTTAGCAAGATCGATGTTAGCAAGATTGACATTAACAAGATCGACATTAACAAGATCGACATTAACAAGATCGGCGTTAGCAAGATCGACGTTAGCAAGATCAACATTAGCAATATCGACGTTAGGAAGATCGACATTAACAAGATCGACATTAACAAGATCGACGTTAGCAAGATCGACATTAACAAGATCGACATTAACAAGATCAACATTAGCAAGATCGACGTTAGCAAGATCGATGTTAGCAAGATTGACATTAACAAGATCGACATTAACAAGATAGACATTAACAAGATCGACATTAACAAGATCGACGTTAGCAAGATCGACGTTAGCAAGATCGACATTAACAAGATCAACATTAACAAGATCGACATTAACAAGATCACCATTAGCAAGATCGACGTTAGCAGGATCGATGTTAGCAAGATCGACATTAACAAGATCGACGTTAGCAAGATCGCCGTTAGCAAGATCACCATTAGCAAGATCAACATTAACAAGATCGACGTTAGCAAGATCGAAGTTAGCAAGATCGATGTTAGCAAGATCAACTTTAGCAAGATCAACATTAACAAGATCGACGTTAGCAAGATCGACGTTAGCAAGATCGACATTAACAAGATCGACATTAACAAGATCAACATTAACAAGATCAACATTAGCAAGATCAACGTTAGCAAGATAGACATTAACAAGATCGACGTTAGCAAGACCAACATTAGCAAGATCGACGTTAACAAGATCGACGTTAGCAAGATCGACATTAACAAGATAAACATTAACAAGATCGACATTAACAAGATCGACGTTAACAAGATCAACATTAGCAAGATCGACGTTAGCAAGATCGACGTTAGCAAGATCGACATTAGCAAGAACGACATTAATAAGATAGACATTAACAAGATCGACATTAACAAGATCGACATTAGCAAGATCGACATTAACGAGATCGACATTAACAAGCTCGACGTTAGCAAGATCGACGTTAGCAAGATCAACATTAGCAATATCGACGTTAGGAAGATCGACATTAACAAGATCGACATGAACAAGATCGACGTTAACAAGATCGACGTTAGTAAGATCGACACTAACAAGATATACATTAACAAGATAGACATTAACAAGATCGACGTTAGCAAGATCGACGTTAGCAAGATCAACATTAGCAATATCGACGTTAGCAAGATCGACATTAACAAGATCAACATTAACAAGATCAACATTAGCAAGATCGACGTTAGCAAGATAGACATTAACAAGATCGACGTTAGCAAGATCGACGTTAGGAAGATCGACACTAACAAGATATACATTAACCAGATAGACATTAACAAGATCGACGTTAGCAAGATCGACGTTAGCAAGATCGACATTAACAAGATCAACATTAACAAGATCAACATTAGCAAGATCGACGTTAGCAAGATAGACATTAACAAGATCAACATTAACAAGATCGATGTTAGCAAGATCGGTGTTAGTAAGATCGACATTAACAAGATAAACATTAACAAGATCGACATTAGCAAGATCGACGTGAGCAAGATAGACATTAACAAGATCGATATTAACAAGGTCGACATTAACAAGACCAACATTAACAAGATCGACATTAGCAAGATAGACATTAACAACATCAACATTAACAAGATCGATGTCAGCAAGTTCGGTGTTAGTAAGATCGACATTAACAAGATCGACGTTAGCAAGATCGACGTTAGCAAGATCGACGTTAGGAAGATCGACATTAACAAGATCGACGTTAGCAAGATCGACATTAGCAAGATCGACGTTAGCAAGATCAACATTAGCAAGATCGACGTTAACAAGATCGACGTTAGCAAGATCGACATTAACAAGATAAACATTAACAAGATCGACATTAACAAGATCGACGTTAGCAAGATCGACATTAACAAGATCGACATTAACAAGATCAACATTAACAAGATCGACGTTAGCAAGATCGATGTTAGCAAGATTGACATTAACAAGATCAACATTAACAAGATAAACATTAACAAGATCGATATTAACAAGATTGACGTTAGCAAGATCGACATTATCAAGATCGACATTAGCAAGATCGACATTAACAAGATCGACGTTAGCAAGATCGATGTTAGCAAGATTGACATTAACAAGATCAACATTAACAAGATAAACATTAACAAGATCGATATTAACAAGATCGACGTCAGCAAGATCGACATTAACAAGATCGACATTAACAAGATCGACATTAGCAAGATAGCCATTAACAAGATCAACATTAACAAGATCGATGTTAGCAAGATCAATGTTCGTAAGATCGACATTAGCAAGATCGACATTAACAAGATAAACATTAACAAGATCGATATTAACAAGATTGACGTTAGCAAGATCGACATTATCAAGATCGACATTAGCAAGATCGACGTTAGCAAGATCGACGTTAGCAAGATCGAAGTTAGCAAGATCGACATTAACAAGATCGACATTAACAAGATCTACATTAGCAAGATCGACATTCGCAAGATCGACGTTAGCAAGATCAACATTAACAAGATCGGCGTTAGCAAGATCGACATTAACAAGATCGACGTAAGCAAGATCGACATTAACAAGATCGACATTAGCAAGATCGACATTAACAAGATCAACATTTGCAAGATCGACGTTAGCAAGATCGACATTAGCAAGATCGACGTTAGCAAGATCGATGTTAGCAAGATCAACTTTAGCAAGATCGACATTAACAAGATCAACATTAATAAGATCGACGTTAACAAGATCGACGTTAGGAAGATCGACATTAACATGATCGACATTAACAAGATCGACGTTAACAAGATCGACGTTAGGAAGATCGACACTAACAAGATAAACATTAACAAGATAGACATTAACAAGATCGACGTTAGCAAGATCGACATTAGCAAGATTGACATTAGCAATATCGACGTTAGCAAGATCGACGTTAGCAAGATAGACATTAACAAGATCGACATTAACAAGATCAACATTTACAAGATCGACGTTAGCAAGATCGACATTAGCAAGATCGACGTTAGCAAGATAGACATTAACAAGATCGACGTTAGCAAGATCGATGTTAGAAAGATCGACATTAACACGATCGACATTAACAAGATCAACATTAACAAGATCGACATTAGCAAGATAGACATTAACAAGATCAACATTAACAAGATCGATGTTATCAAGATCGATGTTAGTAAGATCGACGTTAGGAAGATCGACATTAACAAGATCGACGTTAGCAAGATCGACATTAGCAAGATCGACGTTAGCAAGATCAACATTAGCAAGATCGACGTTAACAAGATCGAAGTTAGCAAGATCGACATTAACAAGATAAACATTAACAAGATCGACATTAACAAGATCGACGTCATCAAGATCGATGTGAGCAAGATCGACGTTAGCAAGTTCGATGTTAGCAAGATCGACATTAACAAGATCAACATTAACAAGATCAACGTTAACAAGATCAACATTAGCAAGATCGACGTTAACAAGATCGAAGTTAGCAAGATCGACATTAACAAGATAAACATTAACAAGATCGACATTAACAAGATCGACGTCATCAAGATCGATGTGAGCAAGATCGACATTAACAAGATCAACATTAACAAGATAGACATTAACAAGATCGACGTTAGCAAGATCGACATTAGCAAGATTGACATTAACAAGATCGACGTTAGCAAGATCGACGTTAGCAACTTCAACATTAGCAATATCGACGTTAGCAAGATCGACGTTAGCAAGATCAACATTAGCAATATCGACGTTAGCAAGATCGACATTAACAAGATCAACATTAACAAGATCGACGTTAGCAAGATCGACATTAGCAAGATCGACATTAACAAGATCGACGTTAGCAAGATCGATGTTAGCAAGATCGACATTAACAAGATCGACATTAAAAGGATCAACATTAACAAGATCGACGTTAGCAAGATCGATGTTAGCAAGATCGACATTAACAAGATCAACATTAACAAGATCAACATTAGCAAGATCGACGTTAGCAAGATAGACGTTAACAAGATCGACATTAACAAGATCGACATTAGCAAGATCGACATTAACGAGATCGACATTAACAAGATCGACGTTAGCAAGATCGACGTTAGCAAGATCAACATTAGCAATATCGACGTTAGGAAGATCGACATTAACAAGATCGACATTAACAAGATCGACGTTAGCAAGATCGACATTAACAAGATCGACATTAACAAGATCAACATTAACAAGATCGACGTTAGCAAGATCGATGTTAGCAAGATTGACATTAACAAGATCGACATTAACAAGATCGACATTAACAAGATCGGCGTTAGCAAGATCGACGTTAGCAAGATCAACATTAGCAATATCGACGTTAGGAAGATCGACATTAACAAGATCGACATTAACAAGATCGACGTTAGCAAGATCGACATTAACAAGATCGACATTAACAAGATCAACATTAGCAAGATCGACGTTAGCAAGATCGATGTTAGCAAGATTGACATTAACAAGATCGACATTAACAAGATAGACATTAACAAGATCAACATTAGCAAGATCGACGTTAGCAAGATCGACGTTAGCAAGATAGACATTAACAAGATAGACATTAACAAGATCGACATTAACAAGATCGACGTTAGCAAGATCGACGTTAGCAAGATCGACATTAACAAGATCAACATTAACAAGATCGACATTAACAAGATCGACATTAGCAAGATAGACATTAGCAAGATCAACATTAACAAGATCGATGTTAGCAAGATCGATGTTAGAAAGATCGACATTAGCAAGATCGACATTAACAAGATAAACATTAACAAGATCGATATTAACAAGATTGACGTTAGCAAGATCGACATTATCAAGATCGACATTAGATTAGATTAGATTAGATTAGATTAGATTAGATTACTTACAGTGTGGAAACAGGCCCTTCGGCCCAACAAGTCCACACCGCCCCGCCGAAGCGTAACCCACCCATACCCCGACATCAACATTTACCCCTACCTAACACTATGGGCAATTTAGCATGGCCAATTCACCTGGCCTGCACATCTTTAGAACTGTGGGAGGAAACCGGAGCACCCGGAGGAAACCCACGCAGACACGGGGAGAACGTGCAAACTCCACACAGTCAGTAGCAAGATCGACGTTAGCAAGATCGACATTAGCTAGATCGACATTAACAAGATCGACATTAACAAGATCAACATTAGCAAGATCGACATTAGCAAGATCGACATTAGCAAGATCGACATTAGCAAGATCGACATTAACAAGAACGACATTAACAAGATAGACATTAACAAGATAGACGTTAGCAAGATCGACATTAGCAAGAACGACATTAATAAGATAGACATTAACAAGATCAACATTAACAAGATCAACATTAGCAAGATCGACGTTAGCAAGATAGACATTAACAAGATCGACGTTAGCAAGATCGATGTTAGCAAGATCGACATTAACAAGATCGACATTAACAAGATCAACATTAACAAGATCGACATTAGCAAGATAGACATTAACAAGATCAACATTAACAAGATCGATGTTAGCAAGATCGGTGTTAGTAAGATCGACATTAACAAGATAAACATTAACAAGATCAACATTAGCAAGATCGACGTGAGCAAGATAGACATTAACAAGATCGATATTAACAAGGTCGACATTAACAAGATCAACATTAACAAGATCGACATTAGCAAGATAGACATTAACAAGATCAACATTAACAAGATCGATGTCAGCAAGTTCAGTGTTAGTAAGATCGACATTAACAAGATCGACGTTAGCAAGATCAACGTTAGCAAGATCGACGTTAGGAAGATCGACATTAACAAGATCGACATTAACAAGGTCGACGTTAGCAAGATCGACATTAGCAAGATCGACGTTAGCAAGATCGACGTTAGCAAGATAGACATTAACAAGATCGACATTAACAAGATCAACATTAACAAGATCGACGTTAGCAAGATCGACATTAGAAAGATCAACATTAGCAATATCGACGTTAGCAAGATCGACGTTAGCAAGATAGACATTAACAAGATCGACATTAACAAGATCAACATTAACAAGATCGACGTTAGCAAGATCGACATTAGCAAGATCGACATTAACAAGGTCGACGTTAGCAAGATCGATGTTAACAAGATCGACATTAACAAGATCAACAGTAACAAGGTCAACATTAGCAAGATCGACGTTAGCAAGATAGACATTAACAAGATCGACGTTAGCAAGATCGATGTTAGAAAGATCGACATTAACAAGATCGACATTAACAAGATCAACATTAACAAGATCGACATTAGCAAGATAGACATTAACAAGATCAACATTAACAAGATCGATGTTATCAAGATCGATGTTAGTAAGATCGACGTTAGGAAGATCGACATTAACAAGATCGACGTTAGCAAGATCGACATTAGCAAGATCGACGTTAGCAAGATCAACATTAGCAAGATCGACGTTAACAAGATCGAAGTTAGCAAGATCGACATTAACAAGATAAACATTAACAAGATCGACATTAACAAGATCGACGTTATCAAGATCGATGTGAGCAAGATCGACGTTAGCAAGATCGATGTTAGCAAGATCGACATTAACAAGATCAACATTAACAAGATCAACGTTAACAAGACCAACATTAGCAAGATCGACGTTAGCAAGATCGACGTTAGCAAGATAGACATTAACAAGATCGACATTAACAAGTGAGACATTAACAAGATCGACATTAACAAGATCGACGTTAGCAACATCGACGTTAGCAAGATCGACATTAACAAGATCAACATTAACAAGATCGACATTAACAAGATCGACATTAACAAGATCGACATTAACAAGATCAACATTAACAAGATCGAAGTTAGCAAGATCGATGTTAATAAGATCGACATTAGCAAGATCGACATTAACAAGATAAACATTAACAAGATCGATATTAACAAGATTGACGTTAGCAAGATCGACATTATCAAGATCGACATTAGCAAGATCGACGTTAACAAGATCGACATTAGCAAGATCGACATTAACAAGATCGACATTAACAAGATCGACATTAGCAAGATCGACATTAACGAGATCGACATTAACAAGATCGACGTTAGCAAGATCAACATTAGCAATATCGACGTTAGGAAGATCGACATTAACAAGATCGACATTAACAAGATCGACGTTAACAAGATCGACATTAACAAGATCAACATTAACAAGATCGACGTTAGCAAGATCGATGTTAGCAAGATTGACATTAACAAGATCGACATTAACAAGATAGACATTAACAAGATCAACATTAGCAAGATCGACGTTAGCAAGATCGACGTTAGCAAGATAGACATTAACAAGATCGACATTAACAAGATCGACGTTAGCAAGATCGACGTTAGCAAGATCGACATTAACAAGATCAACATTAACAAGATCGACATTAACAAGATCACCATTAGCAAGATCGACGTTAGCAGGATCGATGTTAGCAAGATCGACATTAACAAGATCGACGTTAGCAAGATCGCCGTTAGCAAGATCACCATTAGCAAGATCAACATTAACAAGATCGACGTTAGCAAGATCGAAGTTAGCAAGATCGATGTTAGCAAGATCAACTTTAGCAAGATCAACATTAACAAGATCGACGTTAGCAAGATCGACGTTAGCAAGATCGACATTAACAAGATCGACATTAACAAGATCAACATTAACAAGATCAACATTAGCAAGATCAACGTTAGCAAGATAGACATTAACAAGATCGACGTTAGCAAGACCAACATTAGCAAGATCGACGTTAACAAGATCGACGTTAGCAAGATCGACATTAACAAGATAAACATTAACAAGATCGACATTAACAAGATCGACGTTAACAAGATCAACATTAGCAAGATCGACGTTAGCAAGATCGACGTTAGCAAGATCGACGTTAGCAAGATCGACATTAGCAAGAACGACATTAATAAGATAGACATTAACAAGATCGACATTAACAAGATCGACATTAGCAAGATCGACATTAACGAGATCGACATTAACAAGCTCGACGTTAGCAAGATCGACGTTAGCAAGATCAACATTAGCAATATCGACGTTAGGAAGATCGACATTAACAAGATCGACATGAACAAGATCGACGTTAACAAGATCGACGTTAGTAAGATCGACACTAACAAGATATACATTAACAAGATAGACATTAACAAGATCGACGTTAGCAAGATCGACGTTAGCAAGATCAACATTAGCAATATCGACGTTAGCAAGATCGACATTAACAAGATCAACATTAACAAGATCAACATTAGCAAGATCGACGTTAGCAAGATAGACATTAACAAGATCGACGTTAGCAAGATCGATGTTAGCAAGATCGACATTAACAAGATCGACATTAACAAGATCAACATTAACAAGATCGACGTTAGCAAGATCGATTTTAGCAAGATCGACATTAACAAGATCAACATTAACAAGATCAACATTAGCAAGAACGACGTTAGCAAGATAGACATTAACAAGATCGACGTTAGCAAGATCGACATTAGCAAGATCGATGTTAGCAAGATCGACATTAACAAGATCGACATTAATAAGATAGACGTTAACAAGATCGACATTAACAAGATCGACATTAGCAAGATCGACATTAACGAGATCGACATTAACAAGATCGACGTTAGCAAGATCGACGTTAGCAAGATCAACATTAGCAATATCGACGTTAGGAAGATCGACATTAACAAGATCGACATTAACAAGATCGACGTTAGCAAGATCGACATTAACAAGATCGACATTAACAAGATCAACATTAACAAGATCGACGTTAGCAAGATCGATGTTAGCAAGATTGACATTAACAAGATCGACATTAACAAGATAGACATTAACAAGATCAACATTAGCAAGATCGACGTTAGCAAGATAGACGTTAGCAAGATAGACATTAACAAGATCGACATTAACAAGATCGACGTTAGCAAGATCGACGTTAGCAAGATCGACGTTAGCAAGATAGACGTTAGCAAGATAGACATTAACAAGATCGACATTAACAAGATCGACGTTAGCAAGATCGACGTTAGCAAGATCGACATTAACAAGATCAACATTAACAAGATCGACATTAACAAGATCGACATTAGCAAAATAGACATTAACAAGATCAACATTAACAAGATCGATGTTAGCAAGATCGATGTTAGAAAGATCGACATTAGCAAGATCGACATTAACAAGGTAAACATTAACAAGATCGATATTAACAAGATAGACGTTAGCAAGATCGACATTAGCAAGATCGACGTTAGCAAGATCGACATTAGCAAGATCGACATTAACAAGATCGACATTAACAAGATCAACATTAACAAGATCGACATTAGCAAGATAGACATTAACAAGATCAACATTAACAACATCGATGTCAGCAAGATCGGTGTTAGTAAGATCGACATTAACAAGATCGACGTTAGCAAGATCGACGTTAGCAAGATCGACGTTAGGAAGATCGACATTAACAAGATCGACATTAACAAGATCGACGTTAGCAAGATCGACACTAGCAAGATCGACGTTAGCAAGATCAACATTAGCAAGATCAACGTTAACAAGATCGACGTTAGCAAGATCGACATTAACAAGATAAACATTAACAAGATCGACATTAACAAGATCGACGTTAGCAAGATCGACATTAACAAGATCGACATTAACAAGATCAACATTAACAAGATCGACGTTAGCAAGATCGATGTTAGCAAGATTGACATTTCCAAGATCAACATTAACAAGATCAACATTAGCAAGATCGACGTCAGCAAGATCGACATTAACAAGATCGACATTAACAAGATCGACATTAACAAGATCGACATTAGCAAGATAGCCATTAACAAGATCAACATTAACAAGATCGGCGTTAGCAAGATCGACGTTAGCAAGATCAACATTAGCAATATCGACGTTAGGAAGATCGACATTAACAAGATCGACATTAACAAGATCGACGTTAGCAAGATCGACATTAACAAGATCGACATTAACAAGATCAACATTAGCAAGATCGACGTTAGCAAGATCGATGTTAGCAAGATTGACATTAACAAGATCGACATTAACAAGATAGACATTAACAAGATCAACATTAGCAAGATCGACGTTAGCAAGATCGACGTTAGCAAGATAGACATTAACAAGATAGACATTAACAAGATCGACATTAACAAGATCGACGTTAGCAAGATCGACGTTAGCAAGATCGACATTAACAAGATCAACATTAACGAGATCGACATTAACAAGATCGACATTAGCAAGATAGACATTAGCAAGATCAACATTAACAAGATCGATGTTAGCAAGATCGATGTTAGAAAGATCGACATTAGCAAGATCGACATTAACAAGATAAACATTAACAAGATCGATATTAACAAGATTGACGTTAGCAAGATCGACATTATCAAGATCGACATTAGCAAGATCGACGTTAGCAAGATCGACATTAGCTAGATCGACATTAACAAGATCGACATTAACAAGATCAACATTAGCAAGATCGACATTAGCAAGATCGACATTAGCAAGATCGACATTAGCAAGATCGACATTAACAAGAACGACATTAACAAGATAGACATTAACAAGATAGACGTTAGCAAGATCGACATTAGCAAGAACGACATTAATAAGATAGACATTAACAAGATCAACATTAACAAGATCAACATTAGCAAGATCGACGTTAGCAAGATAGACATTAACAAGATCGACGTTAGCAAGATCGATGTTAGCAAGATCGACATTAACAAGATCGACATTAACAAGATCAACATTAACAAGATCGACATTAGCAAGATAGACATTAACAAGATCAACATTAACAAGATCGATGTTAGCAAGATCGGTGTTAGTAAGATCGACATTAACAAGATAAACATTAACAAGATCAACATTAGCAAGATCGACGTGAGCAAGATAGACATTAACAAGATCGATATTAACAAGGTCGACATTAACAAGATCAACATTAACAAGATCGACATTAGCAAGATAGACATTAACAAGATCAACATTAACAAGATCGATGTCAGCAAGTTCAGTGTTAGTAAGATCGACATTAACAAGATCGACGTTAGCAAGATCAACGTTAGCAAGATCGACGTTAGGAAGATCGACATTAACAAGATCGACATTAACAAGGTCGACGTTAGCAAGATCGACATTAGCAAGATCGACGTTAGCAAGATCGACGTTAGCAAGATAGACATTAACAAGATCGACATTAACAAGATCAACATTAACAAGATCGACGTTAGCAAGATCGACATTAGAAAGATCAACATTAGCAATATCGACGTTAGCAAGATCGACGTTAGCAAGATAGACATTAACAAGATCGACATTAACAAGATCAACATTAACAAGATCGACGTTAGCAAGATCGACATTAGCAAGATCGACATTAACAAGGTCGACGTTAGCAAGATCGATGTTAACAAGATCGACATTAACAAGATCAACAGTAACAAGGTCAACATTAGCAAGATCGACGTTAGCAAGATAGACATTAACAAGATCGACGTTAGCAAGATCGATGTTAGAAAGATCGACATTAACAAGATCGACATTAACAAGATCAACATTAACAAGATCGACATTAGCAAGATAGACATTAACAAGATCAACATTAACAAGATCGATGTTATCAAGATCGATGTTAGTAAGATCGACGTTAGGAAGATCGACATTAACAAGATCGACGTTAGCAAGATCGACATTAGCAAGATCGACGTTAGCAAGATCAACATTAGCAAGATCGACGTTAACAAGATCGAAGTTAGCAAGATCGACATTAACAAGATAAACATTAGCAAGATCGACACTAGCAAGATCGACGTTAGCAAGATCAACATTAGCAAGATCAACGTTAACAAGATCGACGTTAGCAAGATCGACATTAACAAGATAAACATTAACAAGATCGACATTAACAAGATCGACGTTAGCAAGATCGACATTAACAAGATCGACATTAACAAGATCAACATTAACAAGATCGACGTTAGCAAGATCGATGTTAGCAAGATTGACATTTCCAAGATCAACATTAACAAGATCAACATTAGCAAGATCGACGTCAGCAAGATCGACATTAACAAGATCGACATTAACAAGATCGACATTAACAAGATCGACATTAGCAAGATAGCCATTAACAAGATCAACATTAACAAGATCGGCGTTAGCAAGATCGACGTTAGCAAGATCAACATTAGCAATATCGACGTTAGGAAGATCGACATTAACAAGATCGACATTAACAAGATCGACGTTAGCAAGATCGACATTAACAAGATCGACATTAACAAGATCAACATTAGCAAGATCGACGTTAGCAAGATCGATGTTAGCAAGATTGACATTAACAAGATCGACATTAACAAGATAGACATTAACAAGATCAACATTAGCAAGATCGACGTTAGCAAGATCGACGTTAGCAAGATAGACATTAACAAGATAGACATTAACAAGATCGACATTAACAAGATCGACGTTAGCAAGATCGACGTTAGCAAGATCGACATTAACAAGATCAACATTAACAAGATCGACATTAACAAGATCGACATTAGCAAGATAGACATTAGCAAGATCAACATTAACAAGATCGATGTTAGCAAGATCGATGTTAGAAAGATCGACATTAGCAAGATCGACATTAACAAGATAAACATTAACAAGATCGATATTAACAAGATTGACGTTAGCAAGATCGACATTATCAAGATCGACATTAGCAAGATCGACGTTAGCAAGATCGACATTAGCTAGATCGACATTAACAAGATCGACATTAACAAGATCAACATTAGCAAGATCGACATTAGCAAGATCGACATTAGCAAGATCGACATTAGCAAGATCGACATTAACAAGAACGACATTAACAAGATAGACATTAACAAGATAGACGTTAGCAAGATCGACATTAGCAAGAACGACATTAATAAGATAGACATTAACAAGATCAACATTAACAAGATCAACATTAGCAAGATCGACGTTAGCAAGATAGACATTAACAAGATCGACGTTAGCAAGATCGATGTTAGCAAGATCGACATTAACAAGATCGACATTAACAAGATCAACATTAACAAGATCGACATTAGCAAGATAGACATTAACAAGATCAACATTAACAAGATCGATGTTAGCAAGATCGGTGTTAGTAAGATCGACATTAACAAGATAAACATTAACAAGATCAACATTAGCAAGATCGACGTGAGCAAGATAGACATTAACAAGATCGATATTAACAAGGTCGACATTAACAAGATCAACATTAACAAGATCGACATTAGCAAGATAGACATTAACAAGATCAACATTAACAAGATCGATGTCAGCAAGTTCAGTGTTAGTAAGATCGACATTAACAAGATCGACGTTAGCAAGATCAACGTTAGCAAGATCGACGTTAGGAAGATCGACATTAACAAGATCGACATTAACAAGGTCGACGTTAGCAAGATCGACATTAGCAAGATCGACGTTAGCAAGATCGACGTTAGCAAGATAGACATTAACAAGATCGACATTAACAAGATCAACATTAACAAGATCGACGTTAGCAAGATCGACATTAGAAAGATCAACATTAGCAATATCGACGTTAGCAAGATCGACGTTAGCAAGATAGACATTAACAAGATCGACATTAACAAGATCAACATTAACAAGATCGACGTTAGCAAGATCGACATTAGCAAGATCGACATTAACAAGGTCGACGTTAGCAAGATCGATGTTAACAAGATCGACATTAACAAGATCAACAGTAACAAGGTCAACATTAGCAAGATCGACGTTAGCAAGATAGACATTAACAAGATCGACGTTAGCAAGATCGATGTTAGAAAGATCGACATTAACAAGATCGACATTAACAAGATCAACATTAACAAGATCGACATTAGCAAGATAGACATTAACAAGATCAACATTAACAAGATCGATGTTATCAAGATCGATGTTAGTAAGATCGACGTTAGGAAGATCGACATTAACAAGATCGACGTTAGCAAGATCGACATTAGCAAGATCGACGTTAGCAAGATCAACATTAGCAAGATCGACGTTAACAAGATCGAAGTTAGCAAGATCGACATTAACAAGATAAACATTAACAAGATCGACATTAACAAGATCGACGTTATCAAGATCGATGTGAGCAAGATCGACGTTAGCAAGATCGATGTTAGCAAGATCGACATTAACAAGATCAACATTAACAAGATCAACGTTAACAAGACCAACATTAGCAAGATCGACGTTAGCAAGATCGACGTTAGCAAGATAGACATTAACAAGATCGACATTAACAAGTGAGACATTAACAAGATCGACATTAACAAGATCGACGTTAGCAACATCGACGTTAGCAAGATCGACATTAACAAGATCAACATTAACAAGATCGACATTAACAAGATCGACATTAACAAGATCGACATTAGCAAGATAGACATTAACAAGATCAACATTAACAAGATCGAAGTTAGCAAGATCGATGTTAATAAGATCGACATTAGCAAGATCGACATTAACAAGATAAACATTAACAAGATCGATATTAACAAGATTGACGTTAGCAAGATCGACATTATCAAGATCGACATTAGCAAGATCGACGTTAACAAGATCGACATTAGCAAGATCGACATTAACAAGATCGACATTAACAAGATCGACATTAGCAAGATCGACATTAACGAGATCGACATTAACAAGATCGACGTTAGCAAGATCAACATTAGCAATATCGACGTTAGGAAGATCGACATTAACAAGATCGACATTAACAAGATCGACGTTAACAAGATCGACATTAACAAGATCAACATTAACAAGATCGACGTTAGCAAGATCGATGTTAGCAAGATTGACATTAACAAGATCGACATTAACAAGATAGACATTAACAAGATCAACATTAGCAAGATCGACGTTAGCAAGATCGACGTTAGCAAGATAGACATTAACAAGATCGACATTAACAAGATCGACGTTAGCAAGATCGACGTTAGCAAGATCGACATTAACAAGATCAACATTAACAAGATCGACATTAACAAGATCACCATTAGCAAGATCGACGTTAGCAGGATCGATGTTAGCAAGATCGACATTAACAAGATCGACGTTAGCAAGATCGCCGTTAGCAAGATCACCATTAGCAAGATCAACATTAACAAGATCGACGTTAGCAAGATCGAAGTTAGCAAGATCGATGTTAGCAAGATCAACTTTAGCAAGATCAACATTAACAAGATCGACGTTAGCAAGATCGACGTTAGCAAGATCGACATTAACAAGATCGACATTAACAAGATCAACATTAACAAGATCAACATTAGCAAGATCAACGTTAGCAAGATAGACATTAACAAGATCGACGTTAGCAAGACCAACATTAGCAAGATCGACGTTAACAAGATCGACGTTAGCAAGATCGACATTAACAAGATAAACATTAACAAGATCGACATTAACAAGATCGACGTTAACAAGATCAACATTAGCAAGATCGACGTTAGCAAGATCGACGTTAGCAAGATCGACGTTAGCAAGATCGACATTAGCAAGAACGACATTAATAAGATAGACATTAACAAGATCGACATTAACAAGATCGACATTAGCAAGATCGACATTAACGAGATCGACATTAACAAGCTCGACGTTAGCAAGATCGACGTTAGCAAGATCAACATTAGCAATTTCGACGTTAGGAAGATCGACATTAACAAGATCGACATGAACAAGATCGACGTTAACAAGATCGACGTTAGTAAGATCGACACTAACAAGATATACATTAACAAGATAGACATTAACAAGATCGACGTTAGCAAGATCGACGTTAGCAAGATCAACATTAGCAATATCGACGTTAGCAAGATCGACATTAACAAGATCAACATTAACAAGATCAACATTAGCAAGATCGACGTTAGCAAGATAGACATTAACAAGATCGACGTTAGCAAGATCGATGTTAGCAAGATCGACATTAACAAGATCGACATTAACAAGATCAACATTAACAAGATCGACGTTAGCAAGATCGATTTTAGCAAGATCGACATTAACAAGATCAACATTAACAAGATCAACATTAGCAAGAACGACGTTAGCAAGATAGACATTAACAAGATCGACGTTAGCAAGATCGACATTAGCAAGATCGATGTTAGCAAGATCGACATTAACAAGATCGACATTAATAAGATAGACGTTAACAAGATCGACATTAACAAGATCGACATTAGCAAGATCGACATTAACGAGATCGACATTAACAAGATCGACGTTAGCAAGATCGACGTTAGCAAGATCAACATTAGCAATATCGACGTTAGGAAGATCGACATTAACAAGATCGACATTAACAAGATCGACGTTAGCAAGATCGACATTAACAAGATCGACATTAACAAGATCAACATTAACAAGATCGACGTTAGCAAGATCGATGTTAGCAAGATTGACATTAACAAGATCGACATTAACAAGATAGACATTAACAAGATCAACATTAGCAAGATCGACGTTAGCAAGATAGACGTTAGCAAGATAGACATTAACAAGATCGACATTAACAAGATCGACGTTAGCAAGATCGACGTTAGCAAGATCGACGTTAGCAAGATAGACGTTAGCAAGATAGACATTAACAAGATCGACATTAACAAGATCGACGTTAGCAAGATCGACATTAGCAAGATCGACATTAACAAGATCAACATTAACAAGATCGACATTAACAAGATCGACATTAGCAAAATAGACATTAACAAGATCAACATTAACAAGATCGATGTTAGCAAGATCGATGTTAGAAAGATCGACATTAGCAAGATCGACATTAACAAGGTAAACATTAACAAGATCGATATTAACAAGATAGACGTTAGCAAGATCGACATTAGCAAGATCGACGTTAGCAAGATCGACATTAGCAAGATCGACATTAACAAGATCGACATTAACAAGATCAACATTAACAAGATCGACATTAGCAAGATAGACATTAACAAGATCAACATTAACAACATCGATGTCAGCAAGATCGGTGTTAGTAAGATCGACATTAACAAGATCGACGTTAGCAAGATCGACGTTAGCAAGATCGACGTTAGGAAGATCGACATTAACAAGATCGACATTAACAAGATCGACGTTAGCAAGATCGACACTAGCAAGATCGACGTTAGCAAGATCAACATTAGCAAGATCAACGTTAACAAGATCGACGTTAGCAAGATCGACATTAACAAGATAAACATTAACAAGATCGACATTAACAAGATCGACGTTAGCAAGATCGACATTAACAAGATCGACATTAACAAGATCAACATTAACAAGATCGACGTTAGCAAGATCGATGTTAGCAAGATTGACATTTCCAAGATCAACATTAACAAGATCAACATTAGCAAGATCGACGTCAGCAAGATCGACATTAACAAGATCGACATTAACAAGATCGACATTAACAAGATCGACATTAGCAAGATAGCCATTAACAAGATCAACATTAACAAGATCGGCGTTAGCAAGATCGACGTTAGCAAGATCAACATTAGCAATATCGACGTTAGGAAGATCGACATTAACAAGATCGACATTAACAAGATCGACGTTAGCAAGATCGACATTAACAAGATCGACATTAACAAGATCAACATTAGCAAGATCGACGTTAGCAAGATCGATGTTAGCAAGATTGACATTAACAAGATCGACATTAACAAGATAGACATTAACAAGATCAACATTAGCAAGATCGACGTTAGCAAGATCGACGTTAGCAAGATAGACATTAACAAGATAGACATTAACAAGATCGACATTAACAAGATCGACGTTAGCAAGATCGACGTTAGCAAGATCGACATTAACAAGATCAACATTAACAAGATCGACATTAACAAGATCGACATTAGCAAGATAGACATTAGCAAGATCAACATTAACAAGATCGATGTTAGCAAGATCGATGTTAGAAAGATCGACATTAGCAAGATCGACATTAACAAGATAAACATTAACAAGATCGATATTAACAAGATTGACGTTAGCAAGATCGACATTATCAAGATCGACATTAGCAAGATCGACGTTAGCAAGATCGACATTAGCTAGATCGACATTAACAAGATCGACATTAACAAGATCAACATTAGCAAGATCGACATTAGCAAGATCGACATTAGCAAGATCGACATTAGCAAGATCGACATTAACAAGAACGACATTAACAAGATAGACATTAACAAGATAGACGTTAGCAAGATCGACATTAGCAAGAACGACATTAATAAGATAGACATTAACAAGATCAACATTAACAAGATCAACATTAGCAAGATCGACGTTAGCAAGATAGACATTAACAAGATCGACGTTAGCAAGATCGATGTTAGCAAGATCGACATTAACAAGATCGACATTAACAAGATCAACATTAACAAGATCGACATTAGCAAGATAGACATTAACAAGATCAACATTAACAAGATCGATGTTAGCAAGATCGGTGTTAGTAAGATCGACATTAACAAGATAAACATTAACAAGATCAACATTAGCAAGATCGACGTGAGCAAGATAGACATTAACAAGATCGATATTAACAAGGTCGACATTAACAAGATCAACATTAACAAGATCGACATTAGCAAGATAGACATTAACAAGATCAACATTAACAAGATCGATGTCAGCAAGTTCAGTGTTAGTAAGATCGACATTAACAAGGTCGACGTTAGCAAGATCGACATTAGCAAGATCGACGTTAGCAAGATCGACGTTAGCAAGATAGACATTAACAAGATCGACATTAACAAGATCAACATTAACAAGATCGACGTTAGCAAGATCGACATTAGAAAGATCAACATTAGCAATATCGACGTTAGCAAGATCGACGTTAGCAAGATAGACATTAACAAGATCGACATTAACAAGATCAACATTAACAAGATCGACGTTAGCAAGATCGACATTAGCAAGATCGACATTAACAAGGTCGACGTTAGCAAGATCGATGTTAACAAGATCGACATTAACAAGATCAACAGTAACAAGGTCAACATTAGCAAGATCGACGTTAGCAAGATAGACATTAACAAGATCGACGTTAGCAAGATCGATGTTAGAAAGATCGACATTAACAAGATCGACATTAACAAGATCAACATTAACAAGATCGACATTAGCAAGATAGACATTAACAAGATCAACATTAACAAGATCGATGTTATCAAGATCGATGTTAGTAAGATCGACGTTAGGAAGATCGACATTAACAAGATCGACGTTAGCAAGATCGACATTAGCAAGATCGACGTTAGCAAGATCAACATTAGCAAGATCGACGTTAACAAGATCGAAGATAGCAAGATCGACATTAACAAGATAAACATTAACAAGATCGACATTAACAAGATCGACGTTATCAAGATCGATGTGAGCAAGATCGACGTTAGCAAGATCGATGTTAGCAAGATCGACATTAACAAGATCAACATTAACAAGATCAACGTTAACAAGACCAACATTAGCAAGATCGACGTTAGCAAGATCGACGTTAGCAAGATAGACATTAACAAGATCGACATTAACAAGTGAGACATTAACAAGATCGACATTAACAAGATCGACGTTAGCAACATCGACGTTAGCAAGATCGACATTAACAAGATCAACATTAACAAGATCGACATTAACAAGATCGACATTAACAAGATCGACATTAGCAAGATAGACATTAACAAGATCAACATTAACAAGATCGAAGTTAGCAAGATCGATGTTAATAAGATCGACATTAGCAAGATCGACATTAACAAGATAAACATTAACAAGATCGATATTAACAAGATTGACGTTAGCAAGATCGACATTATCAAGATCGACATTAGCAAGATCGACGTTAACAAGATCGACATTAGCAAGATCGACATTAACAAGATCGACATTAACAAGATCGACATTAGCAAGATCGACATTAACGAGATCGACATTAACAAGATCGACGTTAGCAAGATCAACATTAGCAATATCGACGTTAGGAAGATCGACATTAACAAGATCGACATTAACAAGATCGACGTTAACAAGATCGACATTAACAAGATCAACATTAACAAGATCGACGTTAGCAAGATCGATGTTAGCAAGATTGACATTAACAAGATCGACATTAACAAGATAGACATTAACAAGATCAACATTAGCAAGATCGACGTTAGCAAGATCGACGTTAGCAAGATAGACATTAACAAGATCGACATTAACAAGATCGACGTTAGCAAGATCGACGTTAGCAAGATCGACATTAACAAGATCAACATTAACAAGATCGACATTAACAAGATCACCATTAGCAAGATCGACGTTAGCAGGATCGATGTTAGCAAGATCGACATTAACAAGATCGACGTTAGCAAGATCGCCGTTAGCAAGATCACCATTAGCAAGATCAACATTAACAAGATCGACGTTAGCAAGATCGAAGTTAGCAAGATCGATGTTAGCAAGATCAACTTTAGCAAGATCAACATTAACAAGATCGACGTTAGCAAGATCGACGTTAGCAAGATCGACATTAACAAGATCGACATTAACAAGATCAACATTAACAAGATCAACATTAGCAAGATCAACGTTAGCAAGATAGACATTAACAAGATCGACGTTAGCAAGACCAACATTAGCAAGATCGACGTTAACAAGATCGACGTTAGCAAGATCGACATTAACAAGATAAACATTAACAAGATCGACATTAACAAGATCGACGTTAACAAGATCAACATTAGCAAGATCGACGTTAGCAAGATCGACGTTAGCAAGATCGACGTTAGCAAGATCGACATTAGCAAGAACGACATTAATAAGATAGACATTAACAAGATCGACATTAACAAGATCGACATTAGCAAGATCGACATTAACGAGATCGACATTAACAAGCTCGACGTTAGCAAGATCGACGTTAGCAAGATCAACATTAGCAATATCGACGTTAGGAAGATCGACATTAACAAGATCGACATGAACAAGATCGACGTTAACAAGATCGACGTTAGTAAGATCGACACTAACAAGATATACATTAACAAGATAGACATTAACAAGATCGACGTTAGCAAGATCGACGTTAGCAAGATCAACATTAGCAATATCGACGTTAGCAAGATCGACATTAACAAGATCAACATTAACAAGATCAACATTAGCAAGATCGACGTTAGCAAGATAGACATTAACAAGATCGACGTTAGCAAGATCGATGTTAGCAAGATCGACATTAACAAGATCGACATTAACAAGATCAACATTAACAAGATCGACGTTAGCAAGATCGATTTTAGCAAGATCGACATTAACAAGATCAACATTAACAAGATCAACATTAGCAAGAACGACGTTAGCAAGATAGACATTAACAAGATCGACGTTAGCAAGATCGACATTAGCAAGATCGATGTTAGCAAGATCGACATTAACAAGATCGACATTAATAAGATAGACGTTAACAAGATCGACATTAACAAGATCGACATTAGCAAGATCGACATTAACGAGATCGACATTAACAAGATCGACGTTAGCAAGATCGACGTTAGCAAGATCAACATTAGCAATATCGACGTTAGGAAGATCGACATTAACAAGATCGACATTAACAAGATCGACGTTAGCAAGATCGACATTAACAAGATCGACATTAACAAGATCAACATTAACAAGATCGACGTTAGCAAGATCGATGTTAGCAAGATTGACATTAACAAGATCGACATTAACAAGATAGACATTAACAAGATCAACATTAGCAAGATCGACGTTAGCAAGATAGACGTTAGCAAGATAGACATTAACAAGATCGACATTAACAAGATCGACGTTAGCAAGATCGACGTTAGCAAGATCGACGTTAGCAAGATAGACGTTAGCAAGATAGACATTAACAAGATCGACATTAACAAGATCGACGTTAGCAAGATCGACGTTAGCAAGATCGACATTAACAAGATCAACATTAACAAGATCGACATTAACAAGATCGACATTAGCAAAATAGACATTAACAAGATCAACATTAACAAGATCGATGTTAGCAAGATCGATGTTAGAAAGATCGACATTAGCAAGATCGACATTAACAAGGTAAACATTAACAAGATCGATATTAACAAGATAGACGTTAGCAAGATCGACATTAGCAAGATCGACGTTAGCAAGATCGACATTAGCAAGATCGACATTAACAAGATCGACATTAACAAGATCAACATTAACAAGATCGACATTAGCAAGATAGACATTAACAAGATCAACATTAACAACATCGATGTCAGCAAGATCGGTGTTAGTAAGATCGACATTAACAAGATCGACGTTAGCAAGATCGACGTTAGCAAGATCGACGTTAGGAAGATCGACATTAACAAGATCGACATTAACAAGATCGACGTTAGCAAGATCGACACTAGCAAGATCGACGTTAGCAAGATCAACATTAGCAAGATCAACGTTAACAAGATCGACGTTAGCAAGATCGACATTAACAAGATAAACATTAACAAGATCGACATTAACAAGATCGACGTTAGCAAGATCGACATTAACAAGATCGACATTAACAAGATCAACATTAACAAGATCGACGTTAGCAAGATCGATGTTAGCAAGATTGACATTTCCAAGATCAACATTAACAAGATCAACATTAGCAAGATCGACGTCAGCAAGATCGACATTAACAAGATCGACATTAACAAGATCGACATTAACAAGATCGACATTAGCAAGATAGCCATTAACAAGATCAACATTAACAAGATCGATGTTAGCAAGATCGATGTTAGTAAGATCGACATTAGCAAGATCGACATTAACAAGATAAACATTAACAAGATCGATATTAACAAGTTGACGTTAGCAAGATCGACATTATCAAGATCGACATTAGCAAGATCGACGTTAGCAAGATCGACGTTAGCAAGATCGACATTAACAAGATCGACATTAACAAGATCGACATTCGCAAGATCGACGTTAGCAAGATCAACATTGACAAGATCGGCGTTAGCAAGATCGACATTAACAAGATCGACGTAAGCAAGATCGACATTAACAAGATCGACATTAACAAGATCGACATTAACAAGATCGACATTAGCAAGATCGACATTAACAAGATCAACATTTGCAAGATCGACGTTAGCAAGATCGACATTAGCAAGATCAACTTTAGCAAGATCGACATGAACAAGATCAACATTAATAAGATCGACGTTAACAAGATCGACGTTAGGAAGATCGACATTATCAAGATCGACATTAACAAGATCGACGTTAACAATATCGACGTTAGGAAGATCGACACTAACAAGATAAACATTAACAAGATAGACATTAACAAGATCGACGTTAGCAAGATCGACATTAGCAAGATTGACATTAACAAGATCGACGTTAGCAAGATCGACGTTAGCAAGATCAACATTAGCAATATCGACGTTAGCAAGATCGACGTTAGCAAGATAGACATTAACAAGATCGACATTAACAACATCAACATTAACAAGATCGACGTTAGCAAGATCGACCTTAGCAAGATCGACATTAACAAGATCGACATTAACAAGGTCGACGTTAGCAAGATCGACATTAACAAGATCGACATTAACAAGATCAACATTAACAAGATCAACATTAGCAAGATCGACGTTAGCAAGATAGACATTAACAAGATCGACATTAGCAAGATCGATGTTAGAAAGATCGACATTAACAAGATCAACATTAACAAGATCGACATTAGCAAGATAGACATTAACAAGATCAACATTAACAAGATCGATGTTAGCAAGATCGATGTTAGTCAGATCGACGTTAGGAAGATCGACATTAAAAAGATCGACGTTAGCAAGATCGACATTAGCAAGATCGACGTTAGCAAGATCAACATTAGCAAGATCGACGTTAACAAGATCGAAGTTAGCAAGATCGACATTAACAAGATAAACATTAACAAGATCGACATTAACAAGATCAACATTAACAAGATCGATGTTAGCAAGATCGACATTAACAAGATCAACATTAACAAGATCAACGTTAACAAGATCAACATTAGCAAGATCGACGTTAGCAAGATCGACGTTAGCAAGATAGACATTAACAAGATCGACATTAACAAGAGAGACATTAACAAGATTGACATTAACAAGATCGACGTTAGCAACATCGACGTTAGCAAGATCGACATTAACAAGATCAACATTAACAAGATCGACATTAACAAGATCGACATTAGCAAGATAGACATTAACAAGATCAACATTAACAAGATCGAAGTTAGCAAGATCGATGTTAATAAGATCGACATGAGCAAGATCGACATTAACAAGATAAACATTAACAAGATCGATATTAACAAGATTGATGTTAGCAAGATCGACTTTATCAAGATCGACATTAGCAAGATCGACGTTAACCAGATCGACATTAGCAAGATCGACATTAACAAGATCCTCATTAACAAGATCAACATTAGCAAGAACGACATTAACAAGATAGACATTAACAAGATCAATGTTAGCAAGATCGACATTAGCAAGAACGACATTAATAAGATAGACATTAACAAGATCGACATTAACAAGATCGACATTAGAAAGATCGACATTAACGAGATCGACATTAACAAGATCGACGTTAGCAAGATCGACGTTAGCAAGATCAACATTAGCAATATCGACGTTAGGAAGATCGACATTAACAAGATCGACATTAACAAGATCGACGTTAGCAAGATCGACATTAACAAGATCGACATTAACAAGATCAACATTAACAAGATCGACGTTAGCAAGATCGATGTTAGCAAGATTGTAATTAACAAGATCGACATTAACAAGATAGACATTAACAAGATCAACATTAGCAAGATCGACGTTAGCAAGATCGACATTAGCAAGATAGACATTAACAAGATCAACATTAACAAGATCGACATTAACAAGATCGACATTAGCAAGATAGACATTAACAAGATCAACATTAACAAGATCGATGTTAGCAAGATCGATGTTAGAAAGATCGACATTAGCAAGATTGACATTAACAAGGTAAACATTAACAAGATCGATATGAACAAGATAGACGTTAGCAAGTTCGACATTAGCAAGATCGACGTTAGCAAGATCGACATTAGCAAGATCGACATTAACAAGATCGACATTAACAAGATCGTCATTAACAAGATCAACATGAGCAAGAACGACATTAACAAGATAGACATTAACAAGATCGACATTAGCAAGATCGACATTAGCAAGAACGACATTAATAAGATAGACATTAACAAGATCGACATTAACAAGATCGACATTAGCAAGATCGACATTAACGAGATCGACATTAACAAGATCGACGTTAGCAAGATCGCCGTTAGCAAGATCAACATTAGCAATATCGACGTTAGGAAGATCGACATTAGCAAGATAGACATTAACAAGATCAACATTAACAAGATCGACGTTAGGAAGATCGACACTAACAAGATAAACATTAACAAGATAGACATTAACAAAATCGACGTTAGCAAGATCGACATTAGCAAGATTGACATTAACAAGTTCGACGTTAGCAAGATCGACGTTAGCAAGATCAACATTAGCAATATGGACGTTAGCAAGATCGACGTTAGCAAGATAGACATTAACAAGATCAACATTAACAAGATCGACGTTAGCAAGATCGATGTTAGCAAGATTGACATTAACAAGATCAACATTAACAAGATCAACATTAGCAAGATCGACGTTAGCAAGATAGACATTAGCAAGATCGACGTTAGCAAGATCGACGTTAGCAAGATAGACATTAACAAGATCGACGTTAGCAAGATCGACGTTAGCAAGATCGACGTTAGCAAGATCGACATTAACAAGATCAACATTAACAAGATCGACATTAACAAGATCGACATTAGCAAGATAGACATTAACAAGATCAACATTAACAAGATCGATGTTAGCAAGGTCGATGTTAGAAAGATCGACATTAGCAAGATCGACATTAACAAGATAAACATTAACAAGATCAATATTAGGAAGATCGACGTTAGCAAGATCGATGTTAGCAAGATCGACATTAACAAGATCGACATTAACAAGATCGACGTTAACAAGATCGACATTAACAAGATCAACATTAACAAGATCGATGTTAGCAAGGTCGATGTTAGAAAAATCGACATTAACAAGATCAACATTAACAAGATCAATATTAGGAAGATCGACGTTAGCAAGATCGACATTAGCAAGATCGATGTTAGCAAGATCGACATTAACAAGATCGACATTAACAAGATCGACGTTAACAAGATCGACATTAACAAGATCGACATTAGCAAGATCGACATTAACGAGATCGACATTAACAAGATCGACGTTAGCAAGATCGACGTTAGCAAGATCAACATTAGCAATATCAACGTTAGGAAGATCGACATTAACAAGATCGACATTAACAAGATCGACGTTAGCAAGATCGACATTAACAAGATCGACATTAACAAGATCAACATTAACAAGATCGACGTTAGCAAGATCGATGTTAGCAAGATTGACATTAACAAGATCGACATTAACAAGATAGACATTAACAAGATCAACATTAGCAAGATCGACGTTAGCAAGATCGACGTTAGCAAGATAGACATTAACAAGATCGACATTAACAAGATCGACGTTAGCAAGATCGACGTTAGCAAGATCGACATTAACAAGATCAACATTAACAAGATCGACGTTAACAAGATCGACATTAGCAAGATAGACATTAACAAGATCAACATTAACAAGATCGATGTTAGCAAGGTCGATGTTAGAAAGATCGACATTAGCAAGATCGACATTAACAAGATAAACATTAACAATATCGATATTAATAAGATTGACGTTCGCAAGATCGACATTATCAAGATCGACATTAGCAAGATCGACGTTAGCAAGATCGACATTAGCAAGATCGACATTAACAAGATGGTCATTAACAAGATCAACATTAGCAAGAACGACATTAACAAGATCGACATTAACAAGATCGACATTAGCAAGATCGACATTAGCAAGAACGACATTAATAAGATAGACATTAACAAGATCGACATTAACAAGATCGACATTAGCAAGATCGACATTAACGAGATCGACATTAACAAGATCGACGTTAGCAAGATCGACGTTAGAAAGATCAACATTAGCAATATCGACGTTAGGAAGATCGACATTAACAAGATCGACATTAACAAGATCGACGTTAACAAGATCGACGTTAGGAAGATCGACACTAACAAGATATACATTAACAAGATAGACATTAACAAGATCGACGTTAGCAAGATCGACATTAGCAAGATTGACATTAACAAGATCGACGTTAGCATGATCGACGTTAGCAAGATCAACATTAGCAATATCGACGTTAGCAAGATCGACGTTAGCAAGATAGACATTAACAAGATCAACATTAACAAGATCGACGTTAGCAAGATCGATGTTAGCAAGATCGACATTAACAAGATCAACATTAACAAGATCAACATTAGCAAGATCGAAGTTAGCAAGATAGACATTAACAAGATCGACGTTCGCAAGATCGATGTGAGCAAGATCGACATTAACAAGATCAACATTAACAAGATCAACATTCGCAAGATCGACGTTAGCAAGATAGACATTAACAAGATCGTCGTTAGCAAGATCAATGTTAGCAAGATCGACATTAACAAGGTCAACATTAACAAGATCAACATTAGCAAGATCGACGTTAGCAAGATAGACATTAACAAGATCGACGTTAGCAAGATCGACATTAGCAAGATCGATGTTAGCAAGATCGGCATTAACAAGATCGACATTAATAAGATAGACGTTAACAAGATCGACATTAACAAGATCGACATTATCAAGATCGACATTAACGAGATCGACATTAACAAGATCGACATTAGCAAGATCGACATTAACGAGATCGACATTAACAAGATCGACGTTAGCAAGATCGACGTTAGCAAGATCAACATTAGCAATATCGACGTTAGGAAGATCGACGTTAGCAAGATAGACATTAACAAGATCAACATTAACAAGATCGACGTTAGCAAGATCGATGTTAGCAAGATCGACATTAACAAGATCGATGTTAGCAAGATCAACGTTAGCAAGATCAACATTAGCAATATCGACGTTAGCAAGATCGACGTTAGCAAGATAGACATTAACAAGATCAACATTAACAAGATCGACGTTAGCAAGATCGATGTTAGCAAGATCGACATTAACAAGATCAACATTAACAAGATCAACATTAACAAGATCAACATTGGCAAGATCGACGTTAGCAAGATTGACATTAACAAGATCGACATTAGCAAGATCGATGTTAGCAAGATCGACATTAACAAGATCGACGTTAACAAGATCGACATTAACAAGATCAACATTAACAAGATCGATGTTAGCAAGATCGATGATAGCAAGATCGACATTAACAAGATCAACTTTAATTAGATCAACATTAGCAAGATCGACGTTAGCAAGATAGACATTAACAAGATCGACGTTAGCAAGATCGACATTAGCAAGATCGATGTTAGCAAGATCGACATTAACAAGATCGACATTAATAAGATAGACGTTAACAAGATCGACATTAACAAGATCGACATTAGCAAGATCGACATTAACGAGATCGACATTAACAAGATCGACATTAGCAAGATCGACATTAATAAGATAGACGTTAACAAGATCGACATTAACAAGATCGACATTAGCAAGATCGACATTAACGAGATCGACATTAACAAGATCGACATTAGCAAGATCGACATTAACTAGATCAACATTAACAAGATCGACGTTAACAAGATCGACATTAGGAAGATCGACACTAACAAGATATACATTAACAAGATAGACATTAACAAGATCGACGTTAGCAAGATCGACATTAGCAAGATTGACATTAACAAGATCGACGTTAGCATGATCGACGTTAGCAAGATCAACATTAGCAATATCGACGTTAGCAAGATCGACGTTAGCAAGATAGACATTAACAAGATCAACATTAACAAGATCGACGTTAGCAAGATCGATGTTAGCAAGATCGACATTAACAAGATCAACATTAACAAGATTAACATTAGCAAGATCGACGTTAGCAAGATAGACATTAACAAGATCGACGTTAGCAAGATCGACATTAGCAAGATCGATGTTAGCAAGATCGACATTAACAAGATCGACATTAACAAGATCGACATTAGCAAGATCGACATTAACGAGATCGACATTAACAAGATCGACGTTAGCAAGATCGATGTTAGAAAGATCAACATTAGCAATATCGACGTTAGGAAGATCGACATTAAAAGATCGACATTAACAAGATCGACGTTAGCAAGATCGACATTAACAAGATCGACATTAACAAGATCAACATTACCAAGATCGACGTTAGCAAGATCGATGTTAGCAAGATCGACATTAACAAGATCGACATTAGCAAGATCAACATTAACAAGATCGACGTTAGCAAGATCGATGTTAGCAAGATCGACATTAACAAGATCAACATTAACAAGATCAATATTAGGAAGATCGACGTTAGCAAGATCGACATTAGCAAGATCGATGTTAGCAAGATCGACATTAACAAGATCGACATTAACAAGATCGACGTTAACAAGATCGACATTAACAAGATCGACATTAGCAAGATCGACATTAACGAGATCGACATTAACAAGATCGACGTTAGCAAGATCGACGTTAGCAAGATCAACATTAGCAATATCGACGTTAGGAAGATCGACATTAACAAGATCGACATTAACAAGATCGACGTTAGCAAGATACACATTAACAAGATCGACATTAACAAGATCAACATTAACAAGATCGACGTTAGCAAGATCGATGTTAGCAAGATTGACATTAACAAGATCGACATTAACAAGATAGATATTAACAAGATCAACATTAGCAAGATCGACGTTAGCAAGATCGACATTAGCAAGATAGACATTAACAAGATCGACATTAACAAGATCGACGTTAGCAAGATCGATTTTCGAAAGATCGACATTAGCAAGATCGACATTAACAAGATAAACATTAACAAGATCGATATTAACAAGATCGACGTTAGCAAGATCGACATTAACAAGATCGACATTAACAAGATCGACATTAACAAGATCAACATTAACAAGATCGACGTTAGCAAGATCGATGTTAGCAAGATCGACATTAACAAGATCGACGTTAGCAAGATCGACGTTAGCAAGATCAACATTACCAATATCGACGTTAGCAAGATCGACGTTAGCAAGATAGACATTAACAAGATCAACATTAACAAGATCGACGTTAGCAAGATCGACATTAACAAAATCAACATTAACAAGATCAACATTAACAAGATCAACATTGGCAAGATCGACGTTAGCAAGATTGACATTAACAAGATCGACATTAGCAAGATCGACGTTAGCAAGATCGACATTAGCAAGATAGACATTAACAAGATCAACATTAACAAGATCGACATTAACAAGATCGACATTAGCAAGATAGACATTAACAAGATCAACATTCACAAGATCGATGTTAGCAAGATCGATGTTAGAAAGATCGACATTAACAAGATCGACATTAATAAAATAGACGTTAACAAGATCGACATTAACAAGATCGACATTAGCAAGATCGACATTAACGAGATCGACATTAACAAGATTGACGTTAGCAAGATCAACGTTAGCAAGATCAACATTAGCAAGATCGACGTTAACAAGATCGACGTTAGCAAGATCGACATTAACAAGATAAACATTAACAAGATCAACATTAACAAGATCGACGTTAGCAAGATCGATGTTAGCAAGATCGACGTTAGCAAGATCGATGTTAGCAAGATCGACATTAACAAGATCAACATTAACAAGATCGACGTTAACAAGATCAACATTAGCAAGATCGACGTTAGCAAGATCGACGTTAGCAAGATAGACATTAACAAGATCGACATTAACAAGAGAGACATTAACAAGATCGACATTAACAAGATCGACGTTAGCAACATCGACGTTAGCAAGATCGACATTAACAAGATCAACATTAACAAGATCGACATTAACAAGATCGACATTAGCAAGATAGACATTAACAAGATCAACATTAACAAGATCGAAGTTAGCAAGATCGATGTTAATAAGATCGACATTAGCAAGATCGACATTAACAAGATAAACATTAACAAGATCGATATTAACAAGATTGACGTTAGCAAGATCGACATTATCAAGATCGACATTAGCAAGATCGACGTTAACAAAATCGACATTAGCAAGAACGACATTAATAAGATAGACATTAACAAGATCGACATTAACAAGATCGACGTTAGCAACATCGACGTTAGCAAGATCGACATTAACAAGATCAACATTAACAAGATCGACATTAACAAGATCGACATTAGCAAGATAGACATTAACAAGATCAACATTAACAAGATCGAAGTTAGCAAGATCGATGTTAATAAGATCGACATTAGCAAGATCGACATTAACAAGATAAACATTAACATGATCGATATTAACAAGATTGACGTTAGCAAGATCGACATTAACAAGATCAACATTAACAAGATCGACGTTAACAAGATCAACATTAGCAAGATCGACGTTAGCAAGATCGACGTTAGCAAAATCGACATTAGCAAGAACGACATTAATAAGATAGACATTAACAAGATCGACATTAACAAGATCGACGTTAGCAACATCGACGTTAGCAAGATCGACATTAACAAGATCAACATTAACAAGATCGACATTAACAAGATCGACATTAGCAAGATAGACATTAACAAGATCAACATTAACAAGATCGAAGTTAGCAAGATCGATGTTAATAAGATCGACATTAGCAAGATCGACATTAACAAGATAAACATTAACAAGATCGATATTAACAAGATTGACGTTAGCAAGATCGACATTATCAAGATCGACATTAGCAAGATCGACGTTAACAAGATCGACATTAGCAAGATCGACATTAACAAGATCGTCATTAACGAGATCGACATTAACAAGATCGACGTTAGCAAGATCGACGTTAGCAAGATCAACATTAGCAATATCGACGTTAGGAAGATCGACATTAACAAGATCGACATTAACAAGATCGACGTTAGCAAGATCGACATTAACAAGATCGACATTAACAAGATCAACATTAACAAGATCGACGTTAGCAAGATCGATGTTAGCAAGATTGACATTAACAAGATCGACATTAACAAGATAGACATTAACAAGATCAACATTAGCAAGATCGACATTAGCAAGATCGACATTAACGAGATCGACATTAACAAGATCGACGTTAGCAAGATCGACGTTAGCAAGATCAACATTAGCAATATCGACGTTAGGAAGATCGACATTAACAAGATCGACATTAACAAGATCGACGATAGCAAGATCGACATTAACAAGATCGACATTAACAAGATCAACATTAACAAGATCGACGTTAGCAAGATCGATGTTAGCAAGATTGACATTAACAAGATCGACATTAACAAGATAGACATTAACAAGATCAACATTAGCAAGATCGACGTTAGCAAGATCGACGTTAGCAAGATAGACATTAACAAGATCGACATTAACAAGATCGACGTTAGCAAGATCGACGTTAGCAAGATCGACATTAACAAGATCAACATTAACAAGATCGACATTAACAAGATCGACATTAGCAAGATCGACATTAACAAGATCAACATTAACAAGATCGACATTAACAAGATCGACATTAGCAAGATAGACATTAACAAGATCAACATTAACAAGATCGATGTTAGCAAGGTCGATGTTAGAAAGATCGACATTAGCAAGATCGACATTAACAAGATAAACATTAACAAGATCAATATTAGGAAGATCGACGTTAGCAAGATCGATGTTAGCAAGATCGACATTAACAAGATCGACATTAACAAGATCGACGTTAACAAGATCGACATTAACAAGATCGACATTACCAAGATCAACATTAACAAGATCGACATTAACAAGATCGACATTAGCAAGATAGACATTAACAAGATCAACATTAACAAGATCGATGTTAGCAAGGTCGATGTTAGAAAGATCGACATTAACAAGATCAACATTAACAAGATCAATATTAGGAAGATCGACGTTAGCAAGATCGACATTAGCAAGATCGATGTTAGCAAGATCGACATTAACAAGATCGACATTAACAAGATCGACGTTAACAAGATCGACATTAACAAGATCGACATTAGCAAGATCGACATTAACGAGATCGACATTAACAAGATCGACGTTAGCAAGATCGACGTTAGCAAGATCAACATTAGCAATATCGACGTTAGGAAGATCGACATTAACAAGATCGACATTAACAAGATCGACGTTAGCAAGATCGACATTAACAAGATCGACATTAACAAGATCAACATTAACAAGATCGACGTTAGCAAGATCGATGTTAGCAAGATTGACATTAACAAGATCGACATTAACAAGATAGACATTAACAAGATCAACATTAGCAAGATCGACGTTAGCAAGATCGACGTTACCAAGATAGACATTAACAAGATCGACATTAACAAGATCGACGTTAGCAAGATCGACGTTAGCAAGATCGACATTAACAAGATCAACATTAACAAGATCGACATTAACAAGATCGACATTAGCAAGATAGACATTAACAAGATCAACATTAACAAGATCGACGTTAGCAAGGTCGATGTTAGAAAGATCGACATTAGCAAGATCGACATTAACAAGATAAACATTAACAATATCGATATTAATAAGATTGACGTTCGCAAGATCGACATTATCAAGATCGACATTAGCAAGATCGACGTTAGCAAGATCGACATTAGCAAGATCGACATTAACAAGATGGTCATTCACAAGATCAACATTAGCAAGAACGACATTAACAAGATCGACATTAACAAGATCGACATTAGCAAGATCAACATTAGCAAGAACGACATTAATAAGATAGACATTAACAAGATCGACATTAACAAGATCGACATTAGCAAGATCGACATTAACGAGATCGACATTAACAAGATCGACGTTAGCAAGATCGACGTTAGAAAGATCAACATTAGCAATATCGACGTTAGGAAGATCGACATTAACAAGATCGACATTAACAAGATCGACGTTAACAAGATCGACGTTAGGAAGATCGACACTAACAAGATATACATTAACAAGATAGACATTAACAAGATCGACGTTAGCAAGATCGACATTAGCAAGATTGACATTAACAAGATCGACGTTAGCATGATCGACATTAGCAAGATCAACATTAGCAATATCGACGTTAGCAAGATCGACGTTAGCAAGATAGACATTAACAAGATCAACATTAACAAGATCGACGTTAGCAAGATCGATGTTAGCAAGATCGACGTTAGCAAGATCGACATTAACAAGATCGACATTAACAAGATCAACATTAACAAGATCGACGTTAGCAAGATCGATGTTAGCAAGATTGACATTAACAAGATCGACATTAACAAGATAGACATTAACAAGATCAACATTAGCAAGATCGACGTTAGCAAGATCGACGTTACCAAGATAGACATTAACAAGATCGACATTAACAAGATCGACGTTAGCAAGATCGACGTTAGCAAGATCGACATTAACAAGATCAACATTAACAAGATCGACATTAACAAGATCGACATTAGCAAGATAGACATTAACAAGATCAACATTAACAAGATCGACGTTAGCAAGGTCGATGTTAGAAAGATCGACATTAGCAAGATCGACATTAACAAGATAAACATTAACAATATCGATATTAATAAGATTGACGTTCGCAAGATCGACATTATCAAGATCGACATTAGCAAGATCGACGTTAGCAAGATCGACATTAGCAAGATCGACATTAACAAGATGGTCATTCACAAGATCAACATTAGCAAGAACGACATTAACAAGATCGACATTAACAAGATCGACATTAGCAAGATCAACATTAGCAAGAACGACATTAATAAGATAGACATTAACAAGATCGACATTAACAAGATCGACATTAGCAAGATCGACATTAACGAGATCGACATTAACAAGATCGACGTTAGCAAGATCGACGTTAGAAAGATCAACATTAGCAATATCGACGTTAGGAAGATCGACATTAACAAGATCGACATTAACAAGATCGACGTTAACAAGATCGACGTTAGGAAGATCGACACTAACAAGATATACATTAACAAGATAGACATTAACAAGATCGACGTTAGCAAGATCGACATTAGCAAGATTGACATTAACAAGATCGACGTTAGCATGATCGACGTTAGCAAGATCAACATTAGCAATATCGACGTTAGCAAGATCGACGTTAGCAAGATAGACATTAACAAGATCAACATTAACAAGATCGACGTTAGCAAGATCGATGTTAGCAAGATCGACATTAACAAGATCAACATTAACAAGATCAACATTAGCAAGATCGAAGTTAGCAAGATAGACATTAACAAGATCGACGTTAGCAAGATCGATGTGAGCAAGATCGACATTAACAAGATCAACATTAACAAGATCAACATTCGCAAGATCGACGTTAGCAAGATAGACATTAACAAGATCGTCGTTAGCAAGATCAATGTTAGCAAGATCGACATTAACAAGGTCAACATTAACAAGATCAACATTAGCAAGATCGACGTTAGCAAGATAGACATGAACAAGATCGACGTTAGCAAGATCGACATTAGCAAGATCGATGTTAGCAAGATCGGCATAAACAAGATCGACATTAATAAGATAGACGTTAACAATATCGACATTAACAAGATCGACATTAGCAAGATCGACATTAACGAGATCGACATTAACAAGATCGACATTAGCAAGATCGACATTAACGAGATCGACATTAACAAGATCGACGTTAGCAAGATCGACGTTAGCAAGATCAACATTAGCAATATCGACGTTAGGAAGATCGACGTTAGCAAGATAGACATTAACAAGATCAACATTAAGAAGATCGACGTTAGCAAGATCGATGTTAGCAAGATCGACATTAACAAGATCAACATTAACAAGATCAACATTAACAAGATCAACATTGGCAAGATCGACGTTAGCAAGATCGACGTTAGCAAGATCAACGTTAGCAAGATCAACATTAGCAATATCGACGTTAGCAAGATCGACGTTAGCAAGATAGACATTAACACGATCAACATTAACAAGATCGACGTTAGCAAGATCGATGTTAGCAAGATCGACATTAACAAGATCAACATTAACAAGATCAACATTAACAAGATCAACATTGGCAAGATCGACGTTAGCAAGATTGACATTAACAAGATCGACATTAGCAAGATCGATGTTAGCAAGATCGACATTAACAAGATCGACGTTAACAAGATCGACATTAACAAGATCAACATTAACAAGATCGATGTTAGCAAGATCGATGATAGCAAGATCGACATTAACAAGATCAACTTTAATTAGATCAACATTAGCAAGATCGACGTTAGCAAGATAGACATTAACAAGATCGACGTTAGCAAGATCGACATTAGCAAGATCGATGTTAGCAAGATCGACATTAACAAGATCAACATTAACAAGATCAACATTAGCAAGACCGACGTTAGCAAGATAGACATTAATAAGATCGACGTTAGCAAGATCGACATTAGCAAGATCGATGTTAGCAAGATCGACATTAACAAGATCGACATTAATAAGATAGACGTTAACAAGATCGACATTAACAAGATCGACATTAGCAAGATCGACATTAACGAGATCGACATTAACAAGATCGACATTAGCAAGATCGACATTAATAAGATAGACGTTAACAAGATCGACATTAACAAGATCGACATTAGCAAGATCGACATTAACGAGATCGACATTAACAAGATCGACATTAGCAAGATCGACATTAACTAGATCAACATTAACAAGATCGACGTTAACAAGATCGACATTAGGAAGATCGACACTAACAAGATATACATTAACAAGATAGACATTAACAAGATCGACGTTAGCAAGATCGACATTAGCAAGATTGACATTAACAAGATCGACGTTAGCATGATCGACGTTAGCAAGATCAACATTAGCAATATCGACGTTAGCAAGATCGACGTTAGCAAGATAGACATTAACAAGATCAACATTAACAAGATCGACGTTAGCAAGATCGATGTTAGCAAGATCGACATTAACAAGATCAACATTAACAAGATTAACATTAGCAAGATCGACGTTAGCAAGATAGACATTAACAAGATCGACGTTAGCAAGATCGACATTAGCAAGATCGATGTTAGCAAGATCGACATTAACAAGATCGACATTAACAAGATCGACATTAGCAAGATCGACATTAACGAGATCGACATTAACAAGATCGACGTTAGCAAGATCGACGTTAGCAAGATCAACATTAGCAATATCGACGTTAGGAAGATCGACATTAAAAGATCGACATTAACAAGATCGACGTTAGCAAGATCGACATTAACAAGATCGACATTAACAAGATCGACGTTAGCAAGATCGATGTTAGCAAGATCGACATTAACAAGATCGACATTAACAAGATCAACATTAACAAGATCGACGTTAGCAAGATCGATGTTAGCAAGATCGACATTAACAAGATCAACATTAACAAGATCAATATTAGCAAGATCGACGTTAGCAAGATCGACATTAGCAAGATCGATGTTAGCAAGATCAACATTAACAAGATCGACATTAACAAGATCGACGTTAACAAGATCGACATTAACAAGATCGACATTAGCAAGATCGACATTAACGAGATCGACATTAACAAGATCGACGTTAGCAAGATCGACGTTAGCAAGATCAACATTAGCAATATCGACGTTAGGAAGATCGACATTAACAAGATCGACATTAACAAGATCGACGTTAGCAAGATACACATTAACAAGATCGACATTAACAAGATCAACATTAACAAGATCGACGTTAGCAAGATCGATGTTAGCAAGATTGACATTAACAAGATCGACATTAACAAGATAGATATTAACAAGATCAACATTAGCAAGATCGACGTTAGCAAGATCGACATTAGCAAGATAGACATTAACAAAATCGACATTAACAAGATCGACGTTAGCAAGATCGATTTTCGAAAGATCGACATTAGCAAGATCGATATTATCAAGATAAACATTAACAAGATCGATATTAACAAGATCGACGTTAGCAAGATCGACATTAACAAGATCGACATTAACAAGATCAACATTAACAAGATCGACGTTAGCAAGATCGATGTTAGCAAGATCGACATTAACAAGATCGACGTTAGCAAGATCGACGTTAGCAAGATCAACATTAGCAATATCGACGTTAGCAAGATCGACGTTAGCAAGATAGACATTAACAAGATCAACATTAACAAGATCGACGTTAGCAAGATCGACATTAACAAGATCAACATTAACAAGATCAACATTAACAAGATCAACATTGGCAAGATCGACGTTAGCAAGATTGACATTAACAAGATCGACATTAGCAAGATCGATGTTAGCAAGATCGACATTAACAAGATCGACGTTAACAAGATCGACATTAACAAGATCAACATTAACAAGATCGATGTTAGCAAGATCGACATTAACAAGATCAACTTTAATTAGATCAACATTAGTAAGATCGACGTTAGCAAGATAGACATTAACAAGATCGACGTTAGCAAGATCGACATTAGCAAGATCGATGTTAGCAAGATCGACATTAACAAGATCGACATTAATAAGATAGACGTTAACAAGATCGACATTAACAAGATCGACATTAGCAAGATCGACATTAACGAGATCGACATTAACAAGATCGACATTAGCAAGATCGACATTAACTAGATCAACATTAACAAGATCGACGTTAACAAGATCGACATTAGGAAGATCGACACTAACAAGATATACATTAACAAGATAGACATTAACAAGATCGACGTTAGCAAGATCGACATTAGCAAGATTGACATTAACAAGATCGACGTTAGCATGATCGACGTTAGCAAGATCAACATTAGCAATATCGACGTTAGCAAGATCGACGTTAGCAAGATAGACATTAACAAGATCAACATTAACAAGATCGACGTTAGCAAGATCGATGTTAGCAAGATCGACATTAACAAGATCAACATTAACAAGATTAACATTAGCAAGATCGACGTTAGCAAGATAGACATTAACAAGATCGACGTTAGCAAGATCGACATTAGCAAGATCGATGTTAGCAAGATCGACATTAACAAGATCGACATTAACAAGATCGACATTAGCAAGATCGACATTAACGAGATCGACATTAACAAGATCGACGTTAGCAAGATCGACGTTAGCAAGATCAACATTAGCAATATCGACGTTAGGAAGATCGACATTAAAAGATCGACATTAACAAGATCGACGTTAGCAAGATCGACATTAACAAGATCGACATTAACAAGATCAACATTACCAAGATCGACGTTAGCAAGATCGATGTTAGCAAGATCGACATTAACAAGATCGACATTAACAAGATCAACATTAACAAGATCGACGTTAGCAAGATCGATGTTAGCAAGATCGACATTAACAAGATCAACATTAACAAGATCAATATTAGGAAGATCGACGTTAGCAAGATCGACATTAGCAAGATCGATGTTAGCAAGATCGACATTAACAAGATCGACATTAACAAGATCGACGTTAACAAGATCGACATTAACGAGATCGACATTAGCAAGATCGACATTAACGAGATCGACATTAACAAGATCGACGTTAGCAAGATCGATGTTAGCAAGATTGACATTAACAAGATCGACATTAACAAGATAGACATTAACAAGATCAACATTAGCAAGATCGACGTTAGCAAGATCGACATTAGCAAGATAGACATTAACAAGATCGACATTAACAAGATCGACGTTAGCAAGATCGATTTTAGAAAGATCGACATTAGCAAGATCGACATTAACAAGATAAACATTAACAAGATCGATATTAACATGATCGACGTTAGCAAGATCGACGTTAGCAAGATCAACATTAGCAATATCGACGTTAGGAAGATCGACGTTAGCAAGATAGACATTAACAAGATCAACATTAACAAGATCGACGTTAGCAAGATCGATGTTAGCAAGATCGACTTTAACAAGATCGACGTTAGCAAGATCGACGTTAGCAAGATCAACATTAGCAATATCGACGTTAGCAAGATCGACGTTAGCAAGATAGACATTAACAAGATCAACATTAACAAGATCGACGTTAACAAGATCGACATTAACAAGATCGACATTACCAAGATCAACATTAACAAGATCGACATTAACAAGATCGACATTAGCAAGATAGACATTAACATGATCAACATTAACAAGATAGACATTAACAAGATCGACGTTAGCAAGATCGACGTTAGCAAGATCGACATTAGCAAGATCGACGTTAGCAAAATCGATGTTAGCAAGATCGACATTAACAAGATCAACATTAACAAGATTGACATTAACAAGATCGACATTAACAAGAGAGACATTAACAGGATCAACATTAGCAAGATAGACATTAACAAGATCGACGTTAACAAGATCAGCATTAACAAGATCGACGTTAGCAAGATCGACATTAACAAGATCGACATTAACAAGATAGACATTAGCAAGGTTGACGTTAACAAGATCGACATTAACAAGATCGGCGTTAACAAGATCGATGTTAGCAAGATCGACATTAACAAGATCAACATTAACAAGATCGACGTTAGCAAGATCGATGTTAGCAAGATTGACATTAACAAGATCGACATTAACAAGATAGACATTAACAAGATCAACATTAGCAAGATCGACGTTAGCAAGATCGACGTTAGCAAGATCGACATTAACAAGATCGACATTAACAAGATCGACGTTAGCAAGATCGACGTTAGCAAGATCGACATTAACAAGATCAACATTAACAAGATCGACATTAACAAGATCGACATTAGCAAGATAGACATTAACAAGATCAACATTAACAAGATCGACGTTAGCAAGGTCGATGTTAGAAAGATCGACATTAGCAAGATCGACATTAACAAGATAAACATTAACAATATCGATATTAATAAGATTGACGTTCGCAAGATCGACATTATCAAGATCGACATTAGCAAGATCGACGTTAGCAAGATCGACATTAGCAAGATCGACATTAACAAGATGGTCATTCACAAGATCAACATTAGCAAGAACGACATTAACAAGATCGACATTAACAAGATCGACATTAGCAAGATCAACATTAGCAAGAACGACATTAGCAAGATCGACATTAACGAGATCGACATTAACAAGATCGACGTTAGCAAGATCGACGTTAGAAAGATCAACATTAGCAATATCGACGTTAGGAAGATCGACATTAACAAGTTCGACATTAACAAGATATACATTAACAAGATAGACATTAACAAGATCGACGTTAGCAAGATCGACATTAGCAAGATTGACATTAACAAGATCGACGTTAGCATGATCGACGTTAGCAAGATAGACATTAACAAGATCAACATTAACAAGATCAACATTAGCAATATCGACGTTAGCAAGATCGACGTTAGCAAGATAGACATTAACAAGATCAACATTAACAAGATCGACCTTAGCAAGATCGATGTTAGCAAGATCGACATTAACAAGATCAACATTAGCAAGATCGAAGTTAGCAAGATAGACATTAACAAGATCGACGTTAGCAAGATCGATGTGAGCAAGATCGACATTAACAAGATCAACATTAACAAGATCAACATTCGCAAGATCGACGTTAGCAAGATAGACATTAACAAGATCGTCGTTAGCAAGATCAATGTTAGCAAGATCGACATTAACAAGGTCAACATTAACAAGATCAACATTAGCAAGATCGACGTTAGCAAGATAGACATTAACAAGCTCGACGTTAGCAAGATCGACATTAGCAAGATCGATGTTAGCAAGATCGGCATAAACAAGATCGACATTAATAAGATAGACGTTAACAATATCGACATTAACAAGATCGACATTAGCAAGATCGACATTAACGAGATCGACATTAACAAGATCGACATTAGCAAGATCGACATTAACGAGATCGACATTAACAAGATCGACGTTAGCAAGATCGACGTTAGCAAGATCAACATTAGCAATATCGACGTTAGGAAGATCGACGTTAGCAAGATAGACATTAACAAGATCAACATTAAGAAGATCGACGTTAGCAAGATCGATGTTAGCAAGATCGACATTAACAAGATCAACATTAACAAGATCAACGTTAACAAGATCAACATTGGCAAGATCGACGTTAGCAAGATCGACGTTAGCAAGATCAACGTTAGCAAGATCAACATTAGCAATATCGACGTTAGCAAGATCGACGTTAGCAAGATAGACATTAACAAGATCAACATTAACAAGATCGACGTTAGCAAGATCGATGTTAGCAAGATCGACATTAACAAGATCAACATTAACAAGATCAACATTAACAAGATCAACATTGGCAAGATCGACGTTAGCAAGATTGACATTAACAAGATCGACATTAGCAAGATCGATGTTAGCAAGATCGACATTAACAAGATCGACGTTAACAAGATCGACATTAACAAGATCAACATTAACAAGATCGATGTTAGCAAGATCGATGATAGCAAGATCGACATTAACAAGATCAACTTTAATTAGATCAACATTAGCAAGATCGACGTTAGCAAGATAGACATTAACAAGATCGACGTTAGCAAGATCGACATTAGCAAGATCGATGTTAGCAAGATCGACATTAACAAGATCGACATTAATAAGATAGACGTTAACAAGATCGACATTAACAAGATCGACATTAGCAAGATCGACATTAACGAGATCGACATTAACAAGATCGACATTAGCAAGATCGACATTAATAAGATAGACGTTAACAAGATCGACATTAACAAGATCGACATTAGCAAGATCGACATTAACGAGATCGACATTAACAAGATCGACATTAGCAAGATCGACATTAACTAGATCAACATTAACAAGATCGACGTTAACAAGATCGACATTAGGAAGATCGACACTAACAAGATATACATTAACAAGATAGACATTAACAAGATCGACGTTAGCAAGATCGACATTAGCAAGATTGACATTAACAAGATCGACGTTAGCATGATCGACGTTAGCAAGATCAACATTAGCAATATCGACGTTAGCAAGATCGATGTTAGCAAGATAGACATTAACAAGATCAACATTAACAAGATCGACGTTAGCAAGATCGATGTTAGCAAGATCGACATTAACAAGATCAACATTAACAAGATTAACATTAGCAAGATCGACGTTAGCAAGATAGACATTAACAAGATCGACGTTAGCAAGATCGACATTAGCAAGATCGATGTTAGCAAGATCGACATTAACAAGATCGACATTAACAAGATCGACATTAGCAAGATCGACATTAACGAGATCGACATTAACAAGATCGACGTTAGCAAGATCGACGTTAGCAAGATCAACATTAGCAATATCGACGTTAGGAAGATCGACATTAAAACATCGACATTAACAAGATCGACGTTAGCAAGATCGACATTAACAAGATCGACATTAACAAGATCGACGTTAGCAAGATCGATGTTAGCAAGATCGACATTAACAAGATCGACATTAACAAGATCAACATTAACAAGATCGACGTTAGCAAGATCGATGTTAGCAAGATCGACATTAACAAGATCAACATTAACAAGATCAATATTAGCAAGATCGACGTTAGCAAGATCGACATTAGCAAGATCGATGTTAGCAAGATCAACATTTACAAGATCGACATTAACAAGATCGACGTTAACAAGATCGACATTAACAAGATCGACATTAGCAAGATCGACATTAACGAGATCGACATTAACAAGATCGACGTTAGCAAGATCGACGTTAGCAAGATCAACATTAGCAATATCGACGTTAGGAAGATCGACATTAACAAGATCGACATTAACAAGATCGACGTTAGCAAGATACACATTAACAAGATCGACATTAACAAGATCAACATTAACAAGATCGACGTTAGCAAGATCGATGTTAGCAAGATTGACATTAACAAGATCGACATTAACAAGATAGATATTAACAAGATCAACATTAGCAAGATCGACGTTAGCAAGATCGACATTAGCAAGATAGACATTAACAAAATCGACATTAACAAGATCGACGTTAGCAAGATCGATTTTCGAAAGATCGACATTAGCAAGATCGATATTATCAAGATAAACATTAACAAGATCGATATTAACAAGATCGACGTTAGCAAGATCGACATTAACAAGATCGACATTAACAAGATCAACATTAACAAGATCGACGTTAGCAAGATCGATGTTAGCAAGATCGACATTAACAAGATCGACGTTAGCAAGATCGACGTTAGCAAGATCAACATTAGCAATATCGACGTTAGCAAGATCGACGTTAGCAAGATAGACATTAACAAGATCAACATTAACAAGATCGACGTTAGCAAGATCGACATTAACAAGATCAACATTAACAAGATCAACATTAACAAGATCAACATTGGCAAGATCGACGTTAGCAAGATTGACATTAACAAGATCGACATTAGCAAGATCGATGTTAGCAAGATCGACATTAACAAGATCGACGTTAACAAGATCGACATTAACAAGATCAACATTAACAAGATCGATGTTAGCAAGATCGACATTAACAAGATCAACTTTAATTAGATCAACATTAGCAAGATCGACGTTAGCAAGATAGACATTAACAAGATCGACGTTAGCAAGATCGACATTAGCAAGATCGATGTTAGCAAGATCGACATTAACAAGATCGACATTAATAAGATAGACGTTAACAAGATCGACATTAACAAGATCGACATTAGCAAGATCGACATTAACGAGATCGACATTAACAAGATCGACATTAGCAAGATCGACATTAACTAGATCAACATTAACAAGATCGACGTTAACAAGATCGACATTAGGAAGATCGACACTAACAAGATATACATTAACAAGATAGACATTAACAAGATCGACGTTAGCAAGATCGACATTAGCAAGATTGACATTAACAAGATCGACGTTAGCATGATCGACGTTAGCAAGATCAACATTAGCAATATCGACGTTAGCAAGATCGACGTTAGCAAGATAGACATTAACAAGATCAACATTAACAAGATCGACGTTAGCAAGATCGATGTTAGCAAGATCGACATTAACAAGATCAACATTAACATTAGCAAGATCGACGTTAGCAAGATAGACATTAACAAGATCGACGTTAGCAAGATCGACATTAGCAAGATCGATGTTAGCAAGATCGACATTAACAAGATCGACATTAACAAGATCGACATTAGCAAGATCGACATTAACGAGATCGACATTAACAAGATCGACGTTAGCAAGATCGACGTTAGCAAGATCAACATTAGCAATATCGACGTTAGGAAGATCGACATTAAAAGATCGACATTAACAAGATCGACGTTAGCAAGATCGACATTAACAAGATCGACATTAACAAGATCAACATTACCAAGATCGACGTTAGCAAGATCGATGTTAGCAAGATCGACATTAACAAGATCGACATTAACAAGATCAACATTAACAAGATCGACGTTAGCAAGATCGATGTTAGCAAGATCGACATTAACAAGATCAACATTAACAAGATCAATATTAGGAAGATCGACGTTAGCAAGATCGACATTAGCAAGATCGATGTTAGCAAGATCGACATTAACAAGATCGACATTAACAAGATCGACGTTAACAAGATCGACATTAACAAGATCGACATTAGCAAGATCGACATTAACGAGATCGACATTAACAAGATCGACGTTAGCAAGATCGACGTTAGCAAGATCAACATTAGCAATATCGACGTTAGGAAGATCGACATTAACAAGATCGACATTAACAAGATCGACGTTAGCAAGATCGACATTAACAAGATCGACATTAACAAGATCGACGTTAGCAAGATCGATGTTAGCAAGATTGACATTAACAAGATCGACATTAACAAGATAGACATTAACAAGATCAACATTAGCAAGATCGACGTTAGCAAGATCGACATTAGCAAGATAGACATTAACAAGATCGACATTAACAAGATCGACATTAGCAAGATCGATGTTAGCAAGATCGACATTAACAAGATCGACGTTAACAAGATCGACATTAACAAGATCAACATTAACAAGATCGATGTTAGCAAGATCGAGGTTAGCAAGATCGACATTAACAAGATCAACATTAATTAGATCAACATTAGCAAGATCGACGTTAGCAAGATAGACATTAACAAGATCGACGTTAGCAAGATCGACATTAGCAAGATCAATGTTAGCAAGGTCGACATTAACAAGATCGACATTAATAAGATAGACGTTAACAAGATCGACATTAACAAGATCGACATTAGCAAGATCGACATTAACGAGATCGACATTAACAAGATCGACGTTAGCAAGATCGACATTAACAAGATCAACATTAACAAGATCGACGTTAACAAGATCGACATTAGGAAGATCGACACTAACAAGATATACATTAACAAGATAGACATTAACAAGATCGACGTTAGCAAGATCGACATTAGCAAGATTGACATTAACAAGATCGACGTTAGCATGATCGACGTTAGCAAGATCAACATTAGCAATATCGACGTTAGCAAGATCGACGTTAGCAAGATAGACATTAACAAGATCAACATTAACAAGATCGACGTTAGCAAGATCGATGTTAGCAAGATCGACATTAACAAGATCAACATTAACATTAGCAAGATCGACGTTAGCAAGATAGACATTAACAAGATCGACGTTAGCAAGATCGACATTAGCAAGATCGATGTTAGCAAGATCGACATTAACAAGATCGACATTAACAAGATCGACATTAGCAAGATCGACATTAACGAGATCGACATTAACAAGATCGACGTTAGCAAGATCGACGTTAGCAAGATCAACATTAGCAATATCGACGTTAGGAAGATCGACATTAAAAGATCGACATTAACAAGATCGACGTTAGCAAGATCGACATTAACAAGATCGACATTAACAAGATCAACATTACCAAGATCGACGTTAGCAAGATCGATGTTAGCAAGATCGACATTAACAAGATCGACATTAACAAGATCAACATTAACAAGATCGACGTTAGCAAGATCGATGTTAGCAAGATCGACATTAACAAGATCAACATTAACAAGATCAATATTAGGAAGATCGACGTTAGCAAGATCGACATTAGCAAGATCGATGTTAGCAAGATCGACATTAACAAGATCGACATTAACAAGATCGACGTTAACAAGATCGACATTAACAAGATCGACATTAGCAAGATCGACATTAACGAGATCGACATTAACAAGATCGACGTTAGCAAGATCGACGTTAGCAAGATCAACATTAGCAATATCGACGTTAGGAAGATCGACATTAACAAGATCGACATTAACAAGATCGACGTTAGCAAGATCGACATTAACAAGATCGACATTAACAAGATCGACGTTAGCAAGATCGATGTTAGCAAGATTGACATTAACAAGATCGACATTAACAAGATAGACATTAACAAGATCAACATTAGCAAGATCGACGTTAGCAAGATCGACATTAGCAAGATAGACATTAACAAGATCGACATTAACAAGATCGACATTAGCAAGATCGATGTTAGCAAGATCGACATTAACAAGATCGACGTTAACAAGATCGACATTAACAAGATCAACATTAACAAGATCGATGTTAGCAAGATCGAGGTTAGCAAGATCGACATTAACAAGATCAACATTAATTAGATCAACATTAGCAAGATCGACGTTAGCAAGATAGACATTAACAAGATCGACGTTAGCAAGATCGACATTAGCAAGATCAATGTTAGCAAGATCGACATTAACAAGATCGACATTAATAAGATAGACGTTAACAAGATCGACATTAACAAGATCGACATTAGCAAGATCGACATTAACGAGATCGACATTAACAAGATCGACGTTAGCAAGATCGACATTAACAAGATCAACATTAACAAGATCGACGTTAGCAAGATCGATGTTAGCAAGATTGACATTAACAAGATCGACATTAACAAGATAGACATTAACAAGATCAACATTAGCAAGATCGACGTTAGCAAGATCGACGTTAGCAAGATCGACATTAACAAGATCGACATTAACAAGATCGACGTTAGCAAGATCGACGTTAGCAAGATCGACATTAACAAGATCAACATTAACAAGATCGACATTAACAAGATCGACATTAGCAAGATAGACATTAACAAGATCAACATTAACAAGATCGACGTTAGCAAGGTCGATGTTAGAAAGATCGACATTAGCAAGATCGACATTAACAAGATAAACATTAACAATATCGATATTAATAAGATTGACGTTCGCAAGATCGACATTATCAAGATCGACATTAGCAAGATCGACGTTAGCAAGATCGACATTAGCAAGATCGACATTAACAAGATGGTCATTCACAAGATCAACATTAGCAAGAACGACATTAACAAGATCGACATTAACAAGATCGACATTAGCAAGATCAACATTAGCAAGAACGACATTAGCAAGATCGACATTAACGAGATCGACATTAACAAGATCGACGTTAGCAAGATCGACGTTAGAAAGATCAACATTAGCAATATCGACGTTAGGAAGATCGACATTAACAAGTTCGACATTAACAAGATATACATTAACAAGATAGACATTAACAAGATCGACGTTAGCAAGATCGACATTAGCAAGATTGACATTAACAAGATCGACGTTAGCATGATCGACGTTAGCAAGATAGACATTAACAAGATCAACATTAACAAGATCAACATTAGCAATATCGACGTTAGCAAGATCGACGTTAGCAAGATAGACATTAACAAGATCAACATTAACAAGATCGACCTTAGCAAGATCGATGTTAGCAAGATCGACATTAACAAGATCAACATTAGCAAGATCGAAGTTAGCAAGATAGACATTAACAAGATCGACGTTAGCAAGATCGATGTGAGCAAGATCGACATTAACAAGATCAACATTAACAAGATCAACATTCGCAAGATCGACGTTAGCAAGATAGACATTAACAAGATCGTCGTTAGCAAGATCAATGTTAGCAAGATCGACATTAACAAGGTCAACATTAACAAGATCAACATTAGCAAGATCGACGTTAGCAAGATAGACATTAACAAGCTCGACGTTAGCAAGATCGACATTAGCAAGATCGATGTTAGCAAGATCGGCATAAACAAGATCGACATTAATAAGATAGACGTTAACAATATCGACATTAACAAGATCGACATTAGCAAGATCGACATTAACGAGATCGACATTAACAAGATCGACATTAGCAAGATCGACATTAACGAGATCGACATTAACAAGATCGACGTTAGCAAGATCGACGTTAGCAAGATCAACATTAGCAATATCGACGTTAGGAAGATCGACGTTAGCAAGATAGACATTAACAAGATCAACATTAAGAAGATCGACGTTAGCAAGATCGATGTTAGCAAGATCGACATTAACAAGATCAACATTAACAAGATCAACGTTAACAAGATCAACATTGGCAAGATCGACGTTAGCAAGATCGACGTTAGCAAGATCAACGTTAGCAAGATCAACATTAGCAATATCGACGTTAGCAAGATCGACGTTAGCAAGATAGACATTAACAAGATCAACATTAACAAGATCGACGTTAGCAAGATCGATGTTAGCAAGATCGACATTAACAAGATCAACATTAACAAGATCAACATTAACAAGATCAACATTGGCAAGATCGACGTTAGCAAGATTGACATTAACAAGATCGACATTAGCAAGATCGATGTTAGCAAGATCGACATTAACAAGATCGACGTTAACAAGATCGACATTAACAAGATCAACATTAACAAGATCGATGTTAGCAAGATCGATGATAGCAAGATCGACATTAACAAGATCAACTTTAATTAGATCAACATTAGCAAGATCGACGTTAGCAAGATAGACATTAACAAGATCGACGTTAGCAAGATCGACATTAGCAAGATCGATGTTAGCAAGATCGACATTAACAAGATCGACATTAATAAGATAGACGTTAACAAGATCGACATTAACAAGATCGACATTAGCAAGATCGACATTAACGAGATCGACATTAACAAGATCGACATTAGCAAGATCGACATTAATAAGATAGACGTTAACAAGATCGACATTAACAAGATCGACATTAGCAAGATCGACATTAACGAGATCGACATTAACAAGATCGACATTAGCAAGATCGACATTAACTAGATCAACATTAACAAGATCGACGTTAACAAGATCGACATTAGGAAGATCGACACTAACAAGATATACATTAACAAGATAGACATTAACAAGATCGACGTTAGCAAGATCGACATTAGCAAGATTGACATTAACAAGATCGACGTTAGCATGATCGACGTTAGCAAGATCAACATTAGCAATATCGACGTTAGCAAGATCGATGTTAGCAAGATAGACATTAACAAGATCAACATTAACAAGATCGACGTTAGCAAGATCGATGTTAGCAAGATCGACATTAACAAGATCAACATTAACAAGATTAACATTAGCAAGATCGACGTTAGCAAGATAGACATTAACAAGATCGACGTTAGCAAGATCGACATTAGCAAGATCGATGTTAGCAAGATCGACATTAACAAGATCGACATTAACAAGATCGACATTAGCAAGATCGACATTAACGAGATCGACATTAACAAGATCGACGTTAGCAAGATCGACGTTAGCAAGATCAACATTAGCAATATCGACGTTAGGAAGATCGACATTAAAACATCGACATTAACAAGATCGACGTTAGCAAGATCGACATTAACAAGATCGACATTAACAAGATCGACGTTAGCAAGATCGATGTTAGCAAGATCGACATTAACAAGATCGACATTAACAAGATCAACATTAACAAGATCGACGTTAGCAAGATCGATGTTAGCAAGATCGACATTAACAAGATCAACATTAACAAGATCAATATTAGCAAGATCGACGTTAGCAAGATCGACATTAGCAAGATCGATGTTAGCAAGATCAACATTAACAAGATCGACATTAACAAGATCGACGTTAACAAGATCGACATTAACAAGATCGACATTAGCAAGATCGACATTAACGAGATCGACATTAACAAGATCGACGTTAGCAAGATCGACGTTAGCAAGATCAACATTAGCAATATCGACGTTAGGAAGATCGACATTAACAAGATCGACATTAACAAGATCGACGTTAGCAAGATACACATTAACAAGATCGACATTAACAAGATCAACATTAACAAGATCGACGTTAGCAAGATCGATGTTAGCAAGATTGACATTAACAAGATCGACATTAACAAGATAGATATTAACAAGATCAACATTAGCAAGATCGACGTTAGCAAGATCGACATTAGCAAGATAGACATTAACAAAATCGACATTAACAAGATCGACGTTAGCAAGATCGATTTTCGAAAGATCGACATTAGCAAGATCGATATTATCAAGATAAACATTAACAAGATCGATATTAACAAGATCGACGTTAGCAAGATCGACATTAACAAGATCGACATTAACAAGATCAACATTAACAAGATCGACGTTAGCAAGATCGATGTTAGCAAGATCGACATTAACAAGATCGACGTTAGCAAGATCGACGTTAGCAAGATCAACATTAGCAATATCGACGTTAGCAAGATCGACGTTAGCAAGATAGACATTAACAAGATCAACATTAACAAGATCGACGTTAGCAAGATCGACATTAACAAGATCAACATTAACAAGATCAACATTAACAAGATCAACATTGGCAAGATCGACGTTAGCAAGATTGACATTAACAAGATCGACATTAGCAAGATCGATGTTAGCAAGATCGACATTAACAAGATCGACGTTAACAAGATCGACATTAACAAGATCAACATTAACAAGATCGATGTTAGCAAGATCGACATTAACAAGATCAACTTTAATTAGATCAACATTAGCAAGATCGACGTTAGCAAGATAGACATTAACAAGATCGACGTTAGCAAGATCGACATTAGCAAGATCGATGTTAGCAAGATCGACATTAACAAGATCGACATTAATAAGATAGACGTTAACAAGATCGACATTAACAAGATCGACATTAGCAAGATCGACATTAACGAGATCGACATTAACAAGATCGACATTAGCAAGATCGACATTAACTAGATCAACATTAACAAGATCGACGTTAACAAGATCGACATTAGGAAGATCGACACTAACAAGATATACATTAACAAGATAGACATTAACAAGATCGACGTTAGCAAGATCGACATTAGCAAGATTGACATTAACAAGATCGACGTTAGCATGATCGACGTTAGCAAGATCAACATTAGCAATATCGACGTTAGCAAGATCGACGTTAGCAAGATAGACATTAACAAGATCAACATTAACAAGATCGACGTTAGCAAGATCGATGTTAGCAAGATCGACATTAACAAGATCAACATTAACATTAGCAAGATCGACGTTAGCAAGATAGACATTAACAAGATCGACGTTAGCAAGATCGACATTAGCAAGATCGATGTTAGCAAGATCGACATTAACAAGATCGACATTAACAAGATCGACATTAGCAAGATCGACATTAACGAGATCGACATTAACAAGATCGACGTTAGCAAGATCGACGTTAGCAAGATCAACATTAGCAATATCGACGTTAGGAAGATCGACATTAAAAGATCGACATTAACAAGATCGACGTTAGCAAGATCGACATTAACAAGATCGACATTAACAAGATCAACATTACCAAGATCGACGTTAGCAAGATCGATGTTAGCAAGATCGACATTAACAAGATCGACATTAACAAGATCAACATTAACAAGATCGACGTTAGCAAGATCGATGTTAGCAAGATCGACATTAACAAGATCAACATTAACAAGATCAATATTAGGAAGATCGACGTTAGCAAGATCGACATTAGCAAGATCGATGTTAGCAAGATCGACATTAACAAGATCGACATTAACAAGATCGACGTTAACAAGATCGACATTAACAAGATCGACATTAGCAAGATCGACATTAACGAGATCGACATTAACAAGATCGACGTTAGCAAGATCGACGTTAGCAAGATCAACATTAGCAATATCGACGTTAGGAAGATCGACATTAACAAGATCGACATTAACAAGATCGACGTTAGCAAGATCGACATTAACAAGATCGACATTAACAAGATCGACGTTAGCAAGATCGATGTTAGCAAGATTGACATTAACAAGATCGACATTAACAAGATAGACATTAACAAGATCAACATTAGCAAGATCGACGTTAGCAAGATCGACATTAGCAAGATAGACATTAACAAGATCGACATTAACAAGATCGACATTAGCAAGATCGATGTTAGCAAGATCGACATTAACAAGATCGACGTTAACAAGATCGACATTAACAAGATCAACATTAACAAGATCGATGTTAGCAAGATCGAGGTTAGCAAGATCGACATTAACAAGATCAACATTAATTAGATCAACATTAGCAAGATCGACGTTAGCAAGATAGACATTAACAAGATCGACGTTAGCAAGATCGACATTAGCAAGATCGATGTTAGCAAGATCGACATTAACAAGATCGACATTAATAAGATAGACGTTAACAAGATCGACATTAACAAGATCGACATTAGCAAGATCGACATTAACGAGATCGACATTAACAAGATCGACATTAGCAAGATCGACATTAACTAGATCAACATTAACAAGATCGACGTTAACAAGATCGACATTAGGAAGATCGACACTAACAAGATATACATTAACAAGATAGACATTAACAAGATCGACGTTAGCAAGATCGACATTAGCAAGATTGACATTAACAAGATCGACGTTAGCAAGATCGACGTTAGCAAGATCAACATTAGCAATATCGACGTTAGCAAGATCGACGTAAGCAAGATAGACATTAACAAGATCAACATTAACAAGATCGACGTTAGCAAGATCGATGTTAGCAAGATCGACATTAACAAGATCAACATTAACAAGATTAACATTAGCAAGATCGATGTTAGCAAGATAGACATTAACAAGATCGACGTTAGCAAGATCGACATTAGCAAGATCGATGTTAGCAAGATCGACATTAACAAGATCGACATTAACAAGATCGACATTAGCAAAATCGACATTAACGAGATCGACATTAACAAGATCGACGTTAGCAAGATCGACGTTAGCAAGATCAACATTAGCAATATCGACGTTAGGAAGATCGACATTAACAAGATCGACATTAACAAGATCGACGTTAGCAAGATCGACATTAACAAGATCGACATTAACAAGAACAACATTACCAAGATCGACGTTAGCAAGATCGATGTTAGCAAGATCGACATTAACAAGATCGACATTAACAAGATCAACATTAACAAGATCGACGTTAGCAAGATCGATGTTAGCAAGATCGACATTAACAAGATCAACATTAACAAGATCAATATTAGCAAGATCGACGTTAGCAAGATCGACATTAGCAAGATCGATGTTAGCAAGATCAACATTAACAAGATCGACATTAACAAGATCGACGTTAACAAGATCGACATTAACAAGATCGACATTAGCAAGATCGACATTAACGAGATCGACATTAACAAGATCGACGTTAGCAAGATCGACGTTAGCAAGATCAACATTAGCAATATCGACGTTAGGAAGATCGACATTAACAAGATCGACATTAACAAGATCGACGTTAGCAAGATACACATTAACAAGATCGACATTAACAAGATCAACATTACCAAGATCGACGTTAGCAAGATCGATGTTAGCAAGATTGACATTAACAAGATCGACATTAACAAGATAGACATTAACAAGATCAACATTAGCAAGATCGACGTTAGCAAGAACGACGTTAGCAAGATAGACATTAACAAGATCGACATTAACAAGATCGACGTTAGCAAGATCGACATTAACAAGATCAACATTAACAAGATCGACATTAACAAGATCGACATTAGCAAGATAGACATTAACAAGATCAACATTAACAAGATCGATGTTAGCAAGATCGATTTTAGAAAGATCGACATTAGCAAGATCGACATTAACAAGATAAACATTAACAAGATCGATATTAACAAGATAGACGTTAGCAAGATCGACATTATCAAGATCGACAGTAGCAAGATCGACATTAGCAAGATCGACATTAACAAGATCGACATTAACAAGATCGTCAATAACAAGACCAACATTAGCAAGAAAGACATTAACAAGATAGACATTAACAAGATCGACGTTAGCAAGATCGACATTAGCAAGAACGACATTAACAAGATCGACATTAGCAAGATCGACATTAACGAGATCGACATTAACAAGATCAACATTAGCAAGATCGACGTTAACAAGATCAACATTAACAAGATCGATGTTAGCAAGATCGACATTAGCAAGATCGACGTTAGCAAGATCGACATTAACAAGATCGACATTAACAATATCAACATTAACAAGATCGACATTAGCAAGATAGACATTAACAAGATAGACATTAACAAGATCAACATTAACAAGATCGACGTTAGCAAGATCGATGTTAGCAAGATCGACATTAACAAGATCAACATTAACAAGATCAACATTAGCAAGATCGACGTTCGCAAGATAGACATTAACAAGATCGACGTTAGCAAGATCGATGTTAGCAAGATCGACATTAACAAGATCGACATTAACAAGATCAACATTAACAAGATCGACGTTAGCAAGATCGATGTTAGCAAGATCGACATTAACAAGATCAACATTAATAAGATCAACATTAGCAAGATCGACGTTAGCAAGATAGACATTAACAAGATCGACGTTAGCAAGATCGACATTAGCAAGATCGATGTTAGCAAGATCGACATTAACAAGATCGACATTAATAAGATAGACGTTAACAAGATCGACATTAACAAGATCGACATTAGCAAGATCGACATTAATGAGATCGACATTAACAAGATCGACATTAGCAAGATCGACATTCACGAGATCGACATTAACAAGATCGACGTTAGCAAGATCGACGTTAGCAAGATCAACATTAGCAATATCGACGTTAGGAAGATCGACATTAACAAGATCGACATTAACAAGATCGACGTTAACAAGATCGACGTTAGGAAGATCGACACTAACAAGATATACATTAACAAGATAGACATTAGCAAGATCGACATTAGCAAGATTGACATTAACAAGATCGACGTTAGCAAGATCGACGTTAGCAAGATCAACATTAGCAATATCGACGTGAGCAAGATCCACTTTAGCAAGATAGACATTAACAAGATCAACATTAACAAGATCGACGTTAGCAAGATCGATGTTAGCAAGATCGACATTAACAAGATCAACATTAACAAGATCAACATTAGCAAGATCGACATTAACAAGATCGACATTAACAAGATCAACATTAACAAGATCGACATTAGCAAGATAGACATTTACAAGATCAACATTAACAAGATCGATGTTAGCAAGATCGATGTTAGTAAGATCGACGTTAGGAAGTTCGACATTAACAAGATTGACGTTAGCAAGATCGACATTAGCAAGAACGACGTTAGCAAGATCGACATTAGCAAGATCGACGTTAACAAGATCGACGTTAGCAAGATCGACGTTAACAAGATCGACATTAACAAGATCAACATTAACAAGATCGATGTTAGCAAGATCGAGGTTAGCAAGATCGACATTAACAAGATCAACATTAATTAGATCAACATTAGCAAGATCGACGTTAGCAAGATAGACATTAACAAGATCGACGTTAGCAAGATCGACATTAGCAAGATCGATGTTAGCAAGATCGACATTAACAAGATCGACATTAATAAGATAGACGTTAACAAGATCGACATTAACAAGATCGACATTAGCAAGATCGACATTAACGAGATCGACATTAACAAGATCGACATTAACAAGATCGACATTAACAAGATCGACGTTAGCAAGATCGACATTAGCAAGAACGACGTTAGCAAGATCGACATTAACGAGATCGACATTAACAAGATCGACGTTAGCAAGATCGACGTTAGCAAGATCAACATTAGCAATATCGACGTTAGGAAGATCGACATTAATAAGATCGACATTAACAAGATCGACGTTAGCAAGATACACATTAACAAGATCGACATTAACAAGATCAACATTACCAAGATCGACGTTAGCAAGATCGATGTTAGCAAGATTGACATTAACAAGATCGACATTAACAAGATCAACATTAGCAAGATCGACGTTAGCAAGAACGACGTTAGCAAGATCGACATTAACAAGATCGACATTAACAAGATCGACGTTAGCAAGATCGACGTTAGCAAGATCGACATTAACAAGATCAACATTAACAAGATCGACATTAACAAGATCGACATTAGCAAGATAGACATTAACAAGATCAACATTAACAAGATCGATGTTAGCAAGATCGATTTTAGAAAGATCGACATTAGCAAGATCGACATTAACAAGATAAACATTAACAAGATCGATATTAACAAGATAGACGTTAGCAAGATCGACATTATCAAGATCGACAGTAGCAAGATCGACATTAGCAAGATCGACATTAACAAGATCGACATTAACAAGATCGTCAATAACAAGACCAACATTAGCAAGAAAGACATTAACAAGATAGACATTAACAAGATCGACGTTAGCAAGATCGACATTAGCAAGAACGACATTAACAAGATCGACATTAGCAAGATCGACATTAACGAGATCGACATTAACAAGATCAACATTAGCAAGATCGACGTTAACAAGATCAACATTAACAAGATCGATGTTAGCAAGATCGACATTAGCAAGATCGACGTTAGCAAGATCGACATTAACAAGATCGACATTAACAATATCAACATTAACAAGATCGACATTAGCAAGATAGACATTAACAAGATAGACATTAACAAGATCAACATTAACAAGATCGACGTTAGCAAGATCGATGTTAGCAAGATCGACATTAACAAGATCAACATTAACAAGATCAACATTAGCAAGATCGACGTTCGCAAGATAGACATTAACAAGATCGACGTTAGCAAGATCGATGTTAGCAAGATCGACATTAACAAGATCGACATTAACAAGATCAACATTAACAAGATCGACGTTAGCAAGATCGATGTTAGCAAGATCGACATTAACAAGATCAACATTAATAAGATCAACATTAGCAAGATCGACGTTAGCAAGATAGACATTAACAAGATCGACATTAACAAGATCGACATTAATAAGATAGACGTTAACAAGATCGACATTAACAAGATCGACATTAGCAAGATCGACATTAACGAGATCGACATTAACAAGATCGACATTAGCAAGATCGACATTAACGAGATCGACATTAACAAGATCGACGTTAGCAAGATCGACGTTAGCAAGATCAACATTAGCAATATCGACGTTAGGAAGATCGACATTAAAAGATCGACATTAACAAGATCGACGTTAGCAAGATCGACATTAACAAGATCGACATTAACAAGATCGACGTTAGCAAGATCGATGTTAGCAAGATCGACATTAACAAGATCGACATTAACAAGATCAACATTAACAAGATCGACGATAGCAAGATCGATGTTAGCAAGATCGACATTAACAAGATCAACATTAACAAGATCAACATTAGCAAGATCGACGTTAGCAAGATAGACATTAACAAGATCGACGTTAGCAAGATCGATGTTAGCAAGATCGACATTAACAAGATCGACATTAACAAGATCAACATTAACAAGATCGACGTTAGCAAGATCGATGTTAGCAAGATCGACATTAACAAGATCAACATTAATAAGATCAACATTAGCAAGATCGACGTTAGCAAGATAGACATTAACAAGATCGACGTTAGCAAGATCGACATTAGCAAGATCGATGTTAGCAAGATCGACATTAACAAGATCGACATTAATAAGATAGACGTTAACAAGATCGACATTAACAAGATCGACATTAGCAAGATCGACATTAACGAGATCGACATTAACAAGATCGACATTAACAAGATCGACGTTAGCAAGATCGACGTTAGCAAGATCAACATTAGCAATATCGACGTTAGGAAGATCGACATTAACAAGATCGACATTAACAAGATCGACGTTAACAAGATCGACGTTAGGAAGATCGACACTAACAAGATATACATTAACAAGATAGACATTAGCAAGATCGACATTAGCAAGATTGACATTAACAAGATCGACGTTAGCAAGATCGACGTTAGCAAGATCAACATTAGCAATATCGACGTGAGCAAGATCCACTTTAGCAAGATAGACATTAACAAGATCAACATTAACAAGATCGACGTTAGCAAGATTGATGTTAGCAAGATCGACATTAACAAGATCAACATTAACAAGATCAACATTAGCAAGATCGACGTAAGCAAGATAGACATTAACAAGATCGACGTTAGCAAGATCGATGTTAGCAAGATCGACATTAACAAGATCGACATTAACAAGATCAACATTAACAAGATCGACGTTAGCAAGATCGATGTTAGCAAGATCGACATTAACAAGATCAACATTAACAAGATCAACATTAGCAAGATCGACGTTAGCAAGATCGACATTAACAAGATCGACATGAGCAAGATCGACATTAACGAGATCGACATTAACAAGATCGACGTTAACAAGATCGACGTTAGGAAGATCGACACTAACAAGATATACATTAACAAGATAGACATTAACAAGATCGACGTTAGCAAGATCGACATTAGCAAGATTGACATTAACAAGATCGACGTTAGCAAGATCGACGTTAGCAAGATCAACATTAGCAATATTGACGTTAGCAAGATCGACGTTAGCAAGATAGACATTAACAAGATCAACATTAACAAGATCGACGTTAGCAAGATCGATGTTAGCAAGATCGACATTAACAAGATCAACATTAACAAGATCAACATTAGCAAGATCGACGTTAGCAAGATAGACATTAACAAGATCGACGTTAGCAAGATCGATGTTAGCAAGATCGACATTAACAAGATCGACATTAATAAAATAGACGTTAACAAGATCGACATTAACAAGATCGACATTAGCAAGACCGACATTAACGAGATCGACATTAACAAGATTGACGTTAGCAAGATCAACATTAACAAGATCGATGTTAGCAAGATCGACATTAACAAGATCAACTTTAATTAGATCAACATTAGCAAGATCGACGTTAGCAAGATAGACATTAACAAGATCGACGTTAGCAAGATCGACATTAGCAAGATCGATGTTAGCAAGATCGACATTAACAAGATCGACATTAATAAGATAGACGTTAACAAGATCGACATTAACAAGATCGACATTAGCAAGATCGACATTAACGAGATCGACATTAACAAGATCGACATTAGCAAGATCGACATTAACTAGATCAACATTAACAAGATCGACGTTAACAAGATCGACATTAGGAAGATCGACACTAACAAGATATACATTAACAAGATAGACATTAACAAGATCGACGTTAGCAAGATCGACATTAGCAAGATTGACATTAACAAGATCGACGTTAGCATGATCGACGTTAGCAAGATCAACATTAGCAATATCGACGTTAGCAAGATCGACGTTAGCAAGATAGACATTAACAAGATCAACATTAACAAGATCGACGTTAGCAAGATCGATGTTAGCAAGATCGACATTAACAAGATCGACGTTAGCAAGATCGACATTAGCAAGATCGATGTTAGCAAGATCGACATTAACAAGATCGACATTAACAAGATCGACATTAGCAAGATCGACATTAACGAGATCGACATTAACAAGATCGACGTTAGCAAGATCGACGTTAGCAAGATCAACATTAGCAATATCGACGTTAGGAAGATCGACATTAAAAGATCGACATTAACAAGATCGACGTTAGCAAGATCGATGTTAGCAAGATCGACATTAACAAGATCAACATTAACAAGATTAACATTAGCAAGATCGACGTTAGCAAGATAGACATTAACAAGATCGACGTTAGCAAGATCGACATTAGCAAGATCGATGTTAGCAAGATCGACATTAACAAGATCGACATTAACAAGATCGACATTAGCAAGATCGACATTAACGAGATCGACATTAACAAGATCGACGTTAGCAAGATCGACGTTAGCAAGATCAACATTAGCAATATCGACGTTAGGAAGATCGACATTAAAAGATCGACATTAACAAGATCGACGTTAGCAAGATCGACATTAACAAGATCGACATTAACAAGATCGACGTTAGCAAGATCGATGTTAGCAAGATCGACATTAACAAGATCGACATTAACAAGATCAACATTAACAAGATCGACGTTAGCAAGATCGATGTTAGCAAGATCGACATTAACAAGATCAACATTAACAAGATCAATATTAGCAAGATCGACGTTAGCAAGATCGACATTAGCAAGATCGATGTTAGCAAGATCAACATTAACAAGATCGACATTAACAAGATCGACGTTAACAAGATCGACATTAACAAGATCGACATTAGCAAGATCGACATTAACGAGATCGACATTAACAAGATCGACGTTAGCAAGATCGACGTTAGCAAGATCAACATTAGCAATATCGACGTTAGGAAGATCGACATTAACAAGATCGACATTAACAAGATCGACGTTAGCAAGATACACATTAACAAGATCGACATTAACAAGATCAACATTACCAAGATCGACGTTAGCAAGATCGATGTTAGCAAGATTGACATTAACAAGATCGACATTAACAAGATAGACATTAACAAGATCAACATTAGCAAGATCGACGTTAGCAAGAACGACGTTAGCAAGATAGACATTAACAAGATCGACATTAACAAGATCGACGTTAGCAAGATCGACATTAACAAGATCAACATTAACAAGATCGACATTAACAAGATCGACGTTAGCAAGATAGACATTAACAAGATCGACATTAACAAGATCGACGTTAGCAAGATCGACATTAACAAGATCAACATTAACAAGATCGACATTAACAAGATCGACATTAGCAAGATAGACATTAACAAGATCAACATTAACAAGATCGATGTTAGCAAGATCGATTTTAGAAAGATCGACATTAGCAAGATCGACATTAACAAGATAAACATTAACAAGATCGATATTAACAAGATAGACGTTAGCAAGATCAACATTAACAAGATCGATGTTAGCAAGATCGACATTAACAAGATCAACTTTAATTAGATCAACATTAGCAAGATCGACGTTAGCAAGATAGACATTAACAAGATCGACGTTAGCAAGATCGACATTAGCAAGATCGATGTTAGCAAGATCGACATTAACAAGATCGACATTAATAAGATAGACGTTAACAAGATCGACATTAACAAGATCGACGTTAGCAAGATCGACATTAACGAGATCGACATTAACAAGATCGACATTAGCAAGATCGACATTAACTAGATCAACATTAACAAGATCGACGTTAACAAGATCGACATTAGGAAGATCGACACTAACAAGATATACATTAACAAGATAGACATTAACAAGATCGACGTTAGCAAGATCGACATTAGCAAGATTGACATTAACAAGATCGACGTTAGCATGATCGACGTTAGCAAGATCAACATTAGCAATATCGACGTTAGCAAGATCGACGTTAGCAAGATAGACATTAACAAGATCAACATTAACAAGATCGACGTTAGCAAGATCGATGTTAGCAAGATCGACATTAACAAGATCAACATTAACATTAGCAAGATCGACGTTAGCAAGATAGACATTAACAAGATCGACGTTAGCAAGATCGACATTAGCAAGATCGATGTTAGCAAGATCGACATTAACAAGATCGACATTAACAAGATCAACATTAACAAGATCAATATTAGCAAGATCGACGTTAGCAAGATCGACATTAGCAAGATCGATGTTAGCAAGATCAACATTAACAAGATCGACATTAACAAGATCGACGTTAACAAGATCGACATTAACAAGATCGACATTAGCAAGATCGACATTAACGAGATCGACATTAACAAGATCGACGTTAGCAAGATCGACGTTAGCAAGATCAACATTAGCAATATCGACGTTAGGAAGATCGACATTAACAAGATCGACATTAACAAGATCGACGTTAGCAAGATACACATTAACAAGATCGACATTAACAAGATCAACATTAACAAGATCGACGTTAGCAAGATCGATGTTAGCAAGATTGACATTAACAAGATCGACATTAACAAGATAGATATTAACAAGATCAACATTAGCAAGATCGACGTTAGCAAGATCGACATTAGCAAGATAGACATTAACAAAATCGACATTAACAAGATCGACGTTAGCAAGATCGATTTTCGAAAGATCGACATTAGCAAGATCGATATTATCAAGATAAACATTAACAAGATCGATATTAACAAGATCGACGTTAGCAAGATCGACATTAACAAGATCGACATTAACAAGATCAACATTAACAAGATCGACGTTAGCAAGATCGATGTTAGCAAGATCGACATTAACAAGATCGACGTTAGCAAGATCGACGTTAGCAAGATCAACATTAGCAATATCGACGTTAGCAAGATCGACGTTAGCAAGATAGACATTAACAAGATCAACATTAACAAGATCGACGTTAGCAAGATCGACATTAACAAGATCAACATTAACAAGATCAACATTAACAAGATCAACATTGGCAAGATCGACGTTAGCAAGATTGACATTAACAAGATCGACATTAGCAAGATCGATGTTAGCAAGATCGACATTAACAAGATCGACGTTAACAAGATCGACATTAACAAGATCAACATTAACAAGATCGATGTTAGCAAGATCGACATTAACAAGATCAACTTTAATTAGATCAACATTAGCAAGATCGACGTTAGCAAGATAGACATTAACAAGATCGACGTTAGCAAGATCGACATTAGCAAGATCGATGTTAGCAAGATCGACATTAACAAGATCGACATTAATAAGATAGACGTTAACAAGATCGACATTAACAAGATCGACATTAGCAAGATCGACATTAACGAGATCGACATTAACAAGATCGACATTAGCAAGATCGACATTAACTAGATCAACATTAACAAGATCGACGTTAACAAGATCGACATTAGGAAGATCGACACTAACAAGATATACATTAACAAGATAGACATTAACAAGATCGACGTTAGCAAGATCGACATTAGCAAGATTGACATTAACAAGATCGACGTTAGCATGATCGACGTTAGCAAGATCAACATTAGCAATATCGACGTTAGCAAGATCGACGTTAGCAAGATAGACATTAACAAGATCAACATTAACAAGATCGACGTTAGCAAGATCGATGTTAGCAAGATCGACATTAACAAGATCAACATTAACATTAGCAAGATCGACGTTAGCAAGATAGACATTAACAAGATCGACGTTAGCAAGATCGACATTAGCAAGATCGACATTAACAAGATCGACATTAGCAAGATCGACATTAACGAGATCGACATTAACAAGATCGACGTTAGCAAGATCGACGTTAGCAAGATCAACATTAGCAATATCGACGTTAGGAAGATCGACATTAAAAGATCGACATTAACAAGATCGACGTTAGCAAGATAGACATTAACAAGATCGACATTAACAAGATCAACATTACCAAGATCGACGTTAGCAAGATCGATGTTAGCAAGATCGACATTAACAAGATCGACATTAACAAGATCAACATTAACAAGATCGACGTTAGCAAGATCGATGTTAGCAAGATCGACATTAACAAGATCAACATTAACAAGATCAATATTAGGAAGATCGACGTTAGCAAGATCGACATTAGCAAGATCGATGTTAGCAAGATCGACATTAACAAGATCGACATTAACAAGATCGACGTTAACAAGATCGACATTAACAAGATCGACATTAGCAAGATCGACATTAACGAGATCGACATTAACAAGATCGACGTTAGCAAGATCGACGTTAGCAAGATCAACATTAGCAATATCGACGTTAGGAAGATCGACATTAACAAGATCGACATTAACAAGATCGACGTTAGCAAGATCGACATTAACAAGATCGACATTAACAAGATCGACGTTAGCAAGATCGATGTTAGCAAGATTGACATTAACAAGATCGACATTAACAAGATAGACATTAACAAGATCAACATTAGCAAGATCGACGTTAGCAAGATCGACATTAGCAAGATAGACATTAACAAGATCGACATTAACAAGATCGACATTAGCAAGATCGATGTTAGCAAGATCGACATTAACAAGATCGACGTTAACAAGATCGACATTAACAAGATCAACATTAACAAGATCGATGTTAGCAAGATCGAGGTTAGCAAGATCGACATTAACAAGATCAACATTAATTAGATCAACATTAGCAAGATCGACGTTAGCAAGATAGACATTAACAAGATCGACGTTAGCAAGATCGACATTAGCAAGATCGATGTTAGCAAGATCGACATTAACAAGATCGACATTAATAAGATAGACGTTAACAAGATCGACATTAACAAGATCGACATTAGCAAGATCGACATTAACGAGATCGACATTAACAAGATCGACATTAGCAAGATCGACATTAACTAGATCAACATTAACAAGATCGACGTTAACAAGATCGACATTAGGAAGATCGACACTAACAAGATATACATTAACAAGATAGACATTAACAAGATCGACGTTAGCAAGATCGACATTAGCAAGATTGACATTAACAAGATCGACGTTAGCAAGATCGACGTTAGCAAGATCAACATTAGCAATATCGACGTTAGCAAGATCGACGTAAGCAAGATAGACATTAACAAGATCAACATTAACAAGATCGACGTTAGCAAGATCGATGTTAGCAAGATCGACATTAACAAGATCAACATTAACAAGATTAACATTAGCAAGATCGATGTTAGCAAGATAGACATTAACAAGATCGACGTTAGCAAGATCGACATTAGCAAGATCGATGTTAGCAAGATCGACATTAACAAGATCGACATTAACAAGATCGACATTAGCAAAATCGACATTAACGAGATCGACATTAACAAGATCGACGTTAGCAAGATCGACGTTAGCAAGATCAACATTAGCAATATCGACGTTAGGAAGATCGACATTAACAAGATCGACATTAACAAGATCGACGTTAGCAAGATCGACATTAACAAGATCGACATTAACAAGAACAACATTACCAAGATCGACGTTAGCAAGATCGATGTTAGCAAGATCGACATTAACAAGATCGACATTAACAAGATCAACATTAACAAGATCGACGTTAGCAAGATCGATGTTAGCAAGATCGACATTAACAAGATCAACATTAACAAGATCAATATTAGCAAGATCGACGTTAGCAAGATCGACATTAGCAAGATCGATGTTAGCAAGATCAACATTAACAAGATCGACATTAACAAGATCGACGTTAACAAGATCGACATTAACAAGATCGACATTAGCAAGATCGACATTAACGAGATCGACATTAACAAGATCGACGTTAGCAAGATCGACGTTAGCAAGATCAACATTAGCAATATCGACGTTAGGAAGATCGACATTAACAAGATCGACATTAACAAGATCGACGTTAGCAAGATACACATTAACAAGATCGACATTAACAAGATCAACATTACCAAGATCGACGTTAGCAAGATCGATGTTAGCAAGATTGACATTAACAAGATCGACATTAACAAGATAGACATTAACAAGATCAACATTAGCAAGATCGACGTTAGCAAGAACGACGTTAGCAAGATAGACATTAACAAGATCGACATTAACAAGATCGACGTTAGCAAGATCGACATTAACAAGATCAACATTAACAAGATCGACATTAACAAGATCGACATTAGCAAGATAGACATTAACAAGATCAACATTAACAAGATCGATGTTAGCAAGATCGATTTTAGAAAGATCGACATTAGCAAGATCGACATTAACAAGATAAACATTAACAAGATCGATATTAACAAGATAGACGTTAGCAAGATCGACATTATCAAGATCGACAGTAGCAAGATCGACATTAGCAAGATCGACATTAACAAGATCGACATTAACAAGATCGTCAATAACAAGACCAACATTAGCAAGAAAGACATTAACAAGATAGACATTAACAAGATCGACGTTAGCAAGATCGACATTAGCAAGAACGACATTAACAAGATCGACATTAGCAAGATCGACATTAACGAGATCGACATTAACAAGATCAACATTAGCAAGATCGACGTTAACAAGATCAACATTAACAAGATCGATGTTAGCAAGATCGACATTAGCAAGATCGACGTTAGCAAGATCGACATTAACAAGATCGACATTAACAATATCAACATTAACAAGATCGACATTAGCAAGATAGACATTAACAAGATAGACATTAACAAGATCAACATTAACAAGATCGACGTTAGCAAGATCGATGTTAGCAAGATCGACATTAACAAGATCAACATTAACAAGATCAACATTAGCAAGATCGACGTTCGCAAGATAGACATTAACAAGATCGACGTTAGCAAGATCGATGTTAGCAAGATCGACATTAACAAGATCGACATTAACAAGATCAACATTAACAAGATCGACGTTAGCAAGATCGATGTTAGCAAGATCGACATTAACAAGATCAACATTAATAAGATCAACATTAGCAAGATCGACGTTAGCAAGATAGACATTAACAAGATCGACGTTAGCAAGATCGACATTAGCAAGATCGATGTTAGCAAGATCGACATTAACAAGATCGACATTAATAAGATAGACGTTAACAAGATCGACATTAACAAGATCGACATTAGCAAGATCGACATTAACGAGATCGACATTAACAAGATCGACATTAGCAAGATCGACATTAACGAGATCGACATTAACAAGATCGACGTTAGCAAGATCGACGTTAGCAAGATCAACATTAGCAATATCGACGTTAGGAAGATCGACATTAACAAGATCGACATTAACAAGATCGACGTTAACAAGATCGACGTTAGGAAGATCGACACTAACAAGATATACATTAACAAGATAGACATTAGCAAGATCGACATTAGCAAGATTGACATTAACAAGATCGACGTTAGCAAGATCGACGTTAGCAAGATCAACATTAGCAATATCGACGTGAGCAAGATCCACTTTAGCAAGATAGACATTAACAAGATCAACATTAACAAGATCGACGTTAGCAAGATCGATGTTAGCAAGATCGACATTAACAAGATCAACGTTAACAAGATCAACATTAGCAAGATCGACGTAAGCAAGATAGACATTAACAAGATCGACGTTAGCAAGATCGATGTTAGCAAGATCGACATTAACAAGATCGACATTAACAAGATCAACATTAACAAGATCGACGTTAGCAAGATCGATGTTAGCAAGATCGACATTAACAAGATCAACATTAACAAGATCAACATTAGCAAGATCGACGTTAGCAAGATAGACATTAACAAGATCGACGTTAGCAAGATAGACATTGGCAAGATCGATGTTAGCAAGATCGACATTAATAAGATCGACATTAATAAGATAGACGTTAACAAGATCGACATTAGCAAGATAGACATTAACAAGATCAACATTAACAAGATCGATGTCAGCAAGATCGGTGTTAGTAAGATCGATATTAACAAGATCGACGTTAGCAAGATCGACGTTAGCAAGATCGACGTTAGCAAGATCAACATCAGCAAGATCGACATTAACAAGATCGACGTTAGCAAGATCGACATTAACAAGATCGACATTAACAAGATCGACGTTAGCAAGATCGACATTAGCAAGATCGACGTTAGCAAGATCGACATTAACAAGATCGACATTAACAAGATCAAAATTAAGAAGATCAACATTAGCAAGATCGACATTAGCAAGATAGACATTAACAAGATCGACGTTAGCAAGATCGACGTTAGCAAGATAGACATTAACAAGATCGACATTAACAAGAGAGACATTAACAAGATCGACATTCACAAGATCGACGTTAGCAACATCGACGTTAGCAAGATCGACATTAACAAGATCGACATTAACAAGATCAACATTAACAAGATCGACATTAGCAAGATAGACATTTACAAGATCAACATTAACAAGATCGATGTTAGCAAGATCGATGTTAGTAAGATCGACGTTAGGAAGTTCGACATTAACAAGATTGACGTTAGCAAGATCGACATTAGCAAGAACGACGTTAGCAAGATCGACATTAGCAAGATCGACGTTAACAAGATCGACGTTAGCAAGATCGACGTTAACAAGATCGACATTAACAAGATCAACATTAACAAGATCGATGTTAGCAAGATCGAGGTTAGCAAGATCGACATTAACAAGATCAACATTAATTAGATCAACATTAGCAAGATCGACGTTAGCAAGATAGACATTAACAAGATCGACGTTAGCAAGATCGACATTAGCAAGATCGATGTTAGCAAGATCGACATTAACAAGATCGACATTAATAAGATAGACGTTAACAAGATCGACATTAACAAGATCGACATTAGCAAGATCGACATTAACGAGATCGACATTAACAAGATCGACATTAACAAGATCGACATTAACAAGATCGACGTTAGCAAGATCGACATTAACAAGATTGACGTTAGCAAGATCGACATTAGCAAGAACGACGTTAGCAAGATCGACATTAACGAGATCGACATTAACAAGATCGACGTTAGCAAGATCGACGTTAGCAAGATCAACATTAGCAATATCGACGTTAGGAAGATCGACATTAACAAGATCGACATTAACAAGATCGACGTAAGCAAGATACACATTAACAAGATCGACATTAACAAGATCAACATTACCAAGATCGACGTTAGCAAGATCGATGTTAGCAAGATTGACATTAACAAGATCGACATTAACAAGATCAACATTAGCAAGATCGACGTTAGCAAGAACGACGTTAGCAAGATCGACATTAACAAGATCGACATTAACAAGATCGACGTTAGCAAGATCGACGTTAGCAAGATCGACATTAACAAGATCAACATTAACAAGATCGACATTAACAAGATCGACATTAGCAAGATAGACATTAACAAGATCAACATTAACAAGATCGATGTTAGCAAGATCGATTTTAGAAAGATCGACATTAGCAAGATCGACATTAACAAGATAAACATTAACAAGATCGATATTAACAAGATAGACGTTAGCAAGATCGACATTATCAAGATCGACAGTAGCAAGATCGACATTAGCAAGATCGACATTAACAAGATCGACATTAACAAGATCGTCAATAACAAGACCAACATTAGCAAGAAAGACATTAACAAGATAGACATTAACAAGATCGACGTTAGCAAGATCGACATTAGCAAGAACGACATTAACAAGATCGACATTAGCAAGATCGACATTAACGAGATCGACATTAACAAGATCAACATTAGCAAGATCGACGTTAACAAGATCAACATTAACAAGATCGATGTTAGCAAGATCGACATTAGCAAGATCGACGTTAGCAAGATCGACATTAACAAGATCGACATTAACAATATCAACATTAACAAGATCGACATTAGCAAGATAGACATTAACAAGATAGACATTAACAAGATCAACATTAACAAGATCGACGTTAGCAATATCGATGTTAGCAAGATCGACATTAACAAGATCAACATTAACAAGATCAACATTAGCAAGATCGACGTTCGCAAGATAGACATTAACAAGATCGACGTTAGCAAGATCGATGTTAGCAAGATCGACATTAACAAGATCGACATTAACAAGATCAACATTAACAAGATCGACGTTAGCAAGATCGATGTTAGCAAGATCGACATTAACAAGATCAACATTAATAAGATCAACATTAGCAAGATCGACGTTAGCAAGATAGACATTAACAAGATCGACATTAACAAGATCGACATTAATAAGATAGACGTTAACAAGATCGACATTAACAAGATCGACATTAGCAAGATCGACATTAACGTGATCGACATTAACAAGATCGACATTAGCAAGATCGACATTAACGAGATCGACATTAACAAGATCGACGTTAGCAAGATCGACGTTAGCAAGATCAACATTAGCAATATCGACGTTAGGAAGATCGACATTAAAAGATCGACATTAACAAGATCGACGTTAGCAAGATCGACATTAACAAGATCGACATTAACAAGATCGACGTTAGCAAGATCGATGTTAGCAAGATCGACATTAACAAGATCGACATTAACAAGATCAACATTAACAAGATCGACGATAGCAAGATCGATGTTAGCAAGATCGACATTAACAAGATCAACATTAACAAGATCAACATTAGCAAGATCGACGTTAGCAAGATAGACATTAACAAGATCGACGTTAGCAAGATCGATGTTAGCAAGATCGACATTAACAAGATCGACATTAACAAGATCAACATTAACAAGATCGACGTTAGCAAGATCGATGTTAGCAAGATCGACATTAACAAGATCAACATTAATAAGATCAACATTAGCAAGATCGACGTTAGCAAGATAGACATTAACAAGATCGACGTTAGCAAGATCGACATTAGCAAGATCGATGTTAGCAAGATCGACATTAACAAGATCGACATTAATAAGATAGACGTTAACAAGATCGACATTAACAAGATCGACATTAGCAAGATCGACATTAACGAGATCGACATTAACAAGATCGACATTAACAAGATCGACGTTAGCAAGATCGACGTTAGCAAGATCAACATTAGCAATATCGACGTTAGGAAGATCGACATTAACAAGATCGACATTAACAAGATCGACGTTAACAAGATCGACGTTAGGAAGATCGACACTAACAAGATATACATTAACAAGATAGACATTAGCAAGATCGACATTAGCAAGATTGACATTAACAAGATCGACGTTAGCAAGATCGACGTTAGCAAGATCAACATTAGCAATATCGACGTGAGCAAGATCCACTTTAGCAAGATAGACATTAACAAGATCAACATTAACAAGATCGACGTTAGCAAGATTGATGTTAGCAAGATCGACATTAACAAGATCAACATTAACAAGATCAACATTAGCAAGATCGACGTAAGCAAGATAGACATTAACAAGATCGACGTTAGCAAGATCGATGTTAGCAAGATCGACATTAACAAGATCGACATTAACAAGATCAACATTAACAAGATCGACGTTAGCAAGATCGATGTTAGCAAGATCGACATTAACAAGATCAACATTAACAAGATCAACATTAGCAAGATCGACGTTAGCAAGATCGACATTAACAAGATCGACATGAGCAAGATCGACATTAACGAGATCGACATTAACAAGATCGACGTTAACAAGATCGACGTTAGGAAGATCGACACTAACAAGATATACATTAACAAGATAGACATTAACAAGATCGACGTTAGCAAGATCGACATTAGCAAGATTGACATTAACAAGATCGACGTTAGCAAGATCGACGTTAGCAAGATCAACATTAGCAATATTGACGTTAGCAAGATCGACGTTAGCAAGATAGACATTAACAAGATCAACATTAACAAGATCGACGTTAGCAAGATCGATGTTAGCAAGATCGACATTAACAAGATCAACATTAACAAGATCAACATTAGCAAGATCGACGTTAGCAAGATAGACATTAACAAGATCGACGTTAGCAAGATCGATGTTAGCAAGATCGACATTAACAAGATCGACATTAATAAAATAGACGTTAACAAGATCGACATTAACAAGATCGACATTAGCAAGACCGACATTAACGAGATCGACATTAACAAGATTGACGTTAGCAAGATCAACATTAACAAGATCGATGTTAGCAAGATCGACATTAACAAGATCAACTTTAATTAGATCAACATTAGCAAGATCGACGTTAGCAAGATAGACATTAACAAGATCGACGTTAGCAAGATCGACATTAGCAAGATCGATGTTAGCAAGATCGACATTAACAAGATCGACATTAATAAGATAGACGTTAACAAGATCGACATTAACAAGATCGACATTAGCAAGATCGACATTAACGAGATCGACATTAACAAGATCGACATTAGCAAGATCGACATTAACTAGATCAACATTAACAAGATCGACGTTAACAAGATCGACATTAGGAAGATCGACACTAACAAGATATACATTAACAAGATAGACATTAACAAGATCGACGTTAGCAAGATCGACATTAGCAAGATTGACATTAACAAGATCGACGTTAGCATGATCGACGTTAGCAAGATCAACATTAGCAATATCGACGTTAGCAAGATCGACGTTAGCAAGATAGACATTAACAAGATCAACATTAACAAGATCGACGTTAGCAAGATCGATGTTAGCAAGATCGACATTAACAAGATCGACGTTAGCAAGATCGACATTAGCAAGATCGATGTTAGCAAGATCGACATTAACAAGATCGACATTAACAAGATCGACATTAGCAAGATCGACATTAACGAGATCGACATTAACAAGATCGACGTTAGCAAGATCGACGTTAGCAAGATCAACATTAGCAATATCGACGTTAGGAAGATCGACATTAAAAGATCGACATTAACAAGATCGACGTTAGCAAGATCGATGTTAGCAAGATCGACATTAACAAGATCAACATTAACAAGATTAACATTAGCAAGATCGACGTTAGCAAGATAGACATTAACAAGATCGACGTTAGCAAGATCGACATTAGCAAGATCGATGTTAGCAAGATCGACATTAACAAGATCGACATTAACAAGATCGACATTAGCAAGATCGACATTAACGAGATCGACATTAACAAGATCGACGTTAGCAAGATCGACGTTAGCAAGATCAACATTAGCAATATCGACGTTAGGAAGATCGACATTAAAAGATCGACATTAACAAGATCGACGTTAGCAAGATCGACATTAACAAGATCGACATTAACAAGATCGACGTTAGCAAGATCGATGTTAGCAAGATCGACATTAACAAGATCGACATTAACAAGATCAACATTAACAAGATCGACGTTAGCAAGATCGATGTTAGCAAGATCGACATTAACAAGATCAACATTAACAAGATCAATATTAGCAAGATCGACGTTAGCAAGATCGACATTAGCAAGATCGATGTTAGCAAGATCAACATTAACAAGATCGACATTAACAAGATCGACGTTAACAAGATCGACATTAACAAGATCGACATTAGCAAGATCGACATTAACGAGATCGACATTAACAAGATCGACGTTAGCAAGATCGACGTTAGCAAGATCAACATTAGCAATATCGACGTTAGGAAGATCGACATTAACAAGATCGACATTAACAAGATCGACGTTAGCAAGATACACATTAACAAGATCGACATTAACAAGATCAACATTACCAAGATCGACGTTAGCAAGATCGATGTTAGCAAGATTGACATTAACAAGATCGACATTAACAAGATAGACATTAACAAGATCAACATTAGCAAGATCGACGTTAGCAAGAACGACGTTAGCAAGATAGACATTAACAAGATCGACATTAACAAGATCGACGTTAGCAAGATCGACATTAACAAGATCAACATTAACAAGATCGACATTAACAAGATCGACGTTAGCAAGATAGACATTAACAAGATCGACATTAACAAGATCGACGTTAGCAAGATCGACATTAACAAGATCAACATTAACAAGATCGACATTAACAAGATCGACATTAGCAAGATAGACATTAACAAGATCAACATTAACAAGATCGATGTTAGCAAGATCGATTTTAGAAAGATCGACATTAGCAAGATCGACATTAACAAGATAAACATTAACAAGATCGATATTAACAAGATAGACGTTAGCAAGATCAACATTAACAAGATCGATGTTAGCAAGATCGACATTAACAAGATCAACTTTAATTAGATCAACATTAGCAAGATCGACGTTAGCAAGATAGACATTAACAAGATCGACGTTAGCAAGATCGACATTAGCAAGATCGATGTTAGCAAGATCGACATTAACAAGATCGACATTAATAAGATAGACGTTAACAAGATCGACATTAACAAGATCGACGTTAGCAAGATCGACATTAACGAGATCGACATTAACAAGATCGACATTAGCAAGATCGACATTAACTAGATCAACATTAACAAGATCGACGTTAACAAGATCGACATTAGGAAGATCGACACTAACAAGATATACATTAACAAGATAGACATTAACAAGATCGACGTTAGCAAGATCGACATTAGCAAGATTGACATTAACAAGATCGACGTTAGCATGATCGACGTTAGCAAGATCAACATTAGCAATATCGACGTTAGCAAGATCGACGTTAGCAAGATAGACATTAACAAGATCAACATTAACAAGATCGACGTTAGCAAGATCGATGTTAGCAAGATCGACATTAACAAGATCAACATTAACATTAGCAAGATCGACGTTAGCAAGATAGACATTAACAAGATCGACGTTAGCAAGATCGACATTAGCAAGATCGATGTTAGCAAGATCGACATTAACAAGATCGACATTAACAAGATCGACATTAGCAAGATCGACATTAACGAGATCGACATTAACAAGATCGACGTTAGCAAGATCGACGTTAGCAAGATCAACATTAGCAATATCGACGTTAGGAAGATCGACATTAAAAGATCGACATTAACAAGATCGACGTTAGCAAGATCGACATTAACAAGATCGACATTAACAAGATCAACATTACCAAGATCGACGTTAGCAAGATCGATGTTAGCAAGATCGACATTAACAAGATCGACATTAACAAGATCAACATTAACAAGATCGACGTTAGCAAGATCGATGTTAGCAAGATCGACATTAACAAGATCAACATTAACAAGATCAATATTAGGAAGATCGACGTTAGCAAGATCGACATTAGCAAGATCGATGTTAGCAAGATCGACATTAACAAGATCGACATTAACAAGATCGACGTTAACAAGATCGACATTAACAAGATCGACATTAGCAAGATCGACATTAACGAGATCGACATTAACAAGATCGACGTTAGCAAGATCGACGTTAGCAAGATCAACATTAGCAATATCGACGTTAGGAAGATCGACATTAACAAGATCGACATTAACAAGATCGACGTTAGCAAGATCGACATTAACAAGATCGACATTAACAAGATCGACGTTAGCAAGATCGATGTTAGCAAGATTGACATTAACAAGATCGACATTAACAAGATAGACATTAACAAGATCAACATTAGCAAGATCGACGTTAGCAAGATCGACATTAGCAAGATAGACATTAACAAGATCGACATTAACAAGATCGACGTTAGCAAGATCGATTTTAGAAAGATCGACATTAGCAAGATCGACATTAACAAGATAAACATTAACAAGATCGATATTAACAAGATCGACGTTAGCAAGATCGACGTTAGCAAGATCAACATTAGCAATATCGACGTTAGGAAGATCGACGTTAGCAAGATAGACATTAACAAGATCAACATTAACAAGATCGACGTTAGCAAGATCGATGTTAGCAAGATCGACTTTAACAAGATCGACGTTAGCAAGATCGACGTTAGCAAGATCAACATTAGCAATATCGACGTTAGCAAGATCGACGTTAGCAAGATAGACATTAACAAGATCAACATTAACAAGATCGACGTTAGCAAGATCGATGTTAGCAAGATCGACATTAACAAGATCAACATTAACAAGATCAACATTAACAAGATCAACATTAGCAAGATCGACGTTAGCAAGATAGACATTAACAAGATCGACATTAGCAAGATCGATGTTAGCAAGATCGACATTAACAAGATCGACGTTAACAAGATCGACATTAACAAGATCAACATTAACAAGATCGATGTTAGCAAGATCGAGGTTAGCAAGATCGACATTAACAAGATCAACATTAATTAGATCAACATTAGCAAGATCGACGTTAGCAAGATAGACATTAACAAGATCGACGTTAGCAAGATCGACATTAGCAAGATCGATGTTAGCAAGATCGACATTAACAAGATCGACATTAATAAGATAGACGTTAACAAGATCGACATTAACAAGATCGACATTAGCAAGATCGACATTAACGAGATCGACATTAACAAGATCGACATTAGCAAGATCGACATTAACTAGATCAACATTAACAAGATCGACGTTAACAAGATCGACATTAGGAAGATCGACACTAACAAGATATACATTAACAAGATAGACATTAACAAGATCGACGTTAGCAAGATCGACATTAGCAAGATTGACATTAACAAGATCGACGTTAGCAAGATCGACGTTAGCAAGATCAACATTAGCAATATCGACGTTAGCAAGATCGACGTAAGCAAGATAGACATTAACAAGATCAACATTAACAAGATCGACGTTAGCAAGATCGATGTTAGCAAGATCGACATTAACAAGATCAACATTAACAAGATTAACATTAGCAAGATCGATGTTAGCAAGATAGACATTAACAAGATCGACGTTAGCAAGATCGACATTAGCAAGATCGATGTTAGCAAGATCGACATTAACAAGATCGACATTAACAAGATCGACATTAGCAAAATCGACATTAACGAGATCGACATTAACAAGATCGACGTTAGCAAGATCGACGTTAGCAAGATCAACATTAGCAATATCGACGTTAGGAAGATCGACATTAACAAGATCGACATTAACAAGATCGACGTTAGCAAGATCGACATTAACAAGACCGACATTAACAAGAACAACATTACCAAGATCGACGTTAGCAAGATCGATGTTAGCAAGATCGACATTAACATGATCGACATTAACAAGATCAACATTAACAAGATCGACGTTAGCAAGATCGATGTTAGCAAGATCGACATTAACAAGATCAACATTAACAAGATCAATATTAGCAAGATCGACGTTAGCAAGATCGACATTAGCAAGATCGATGTTAGCAAGATCAACATTAACAAGATCGACATTAACAAGATCGACGTTAACAAGATCGACATTAACAAGATCGACATTAGCAAGATCGACATTAACGAGATCGACATTAACAAGATCGACGTTAGCAAGATCGACGTTAGCAAGATCAACATTAGCAATATCGACGTTAGGAAGATCGACATTAACAAGATCGACATTAACAAGATCGACGTTAGCAAGATACACATTAACAAGATCGACATTAACAAGATCAACATTACCAAGATCGACGTTAGCAAGATCGATGTTAGCAAGATTGACATTAACAAGATCGACATTAACAAGATAGACATTAACAAGATCAACATTAGCAAGATCGACGTTAGCAAGAACGACGTTAGCAAGATAGACATTAACAAGATCGACATTAACAAGATCGACGTTAGCAAGATCGACATTAACAAGATCAACATTAACAAGATCGACATTAACAAGATCGACATTAGCAAGATAGACATTAACAAGATCAACATTAACAAGATCGATGTTAGCAAGATCGATTTTAGAAAGATCGACATTAGCAAGATCGACATTAACAAGATAAACATTAACAAGATCGATATTAACAAGATAGACGTTAGCAAGATCGACATTATCAAGATCGACAGTAGCAAGATCGACATTAGCAAGATCGACATTAACAAGATCGACATTAACAAGATCGTCAATAACAAGACCAACATTAGCAAGAAAGACATTAACAAGATAGACATTAACAAGATCGACGTTAGCAAGATCGACATTAGCAAGAACGACATTAACAAGATCGACATTAGCAAGATCGACATTAACGAGATCGACATTAACAAGATCAACATTAGCAAGATCGACGTTAACAAGATCAACATTAACAAGATCGATGTTAGCAAGATCGACATTAGCAAGATCGACGTTAGCAAGATCGACATTAACAAGATCGACATTAACAATATCAACATTAACAAGATCGACATTAGCAAGATAGACATTAACAAGATAGACATTAACAAGATCAACATTAACAAGATCGACGTTAGCAAGATCGATGTTAGCAAGATCGACATTAACAAGATCAACATTAACAAGATCAACATTAGCAAGATCGACGTTAGCAAGATAGACATTAACAAGATCGACGTTAGCAAGATCGATGTTAGCAAGATCGACATTAACAAGATCGACATTAACAAGATCAACATTAACAAGATCGACGTTAGCAAGATCGATGTTAGCAAGATCGACATTAACAAGATCAACATTAATAAGATCAACATTAGCAAGATCGACGTTAGCAAGATAGACATTAACAAGATCGACGTTAGCAAGATCGACATTAGCAAGATCGATGTTAGCAAGATCGACATTAACAAGATCGACATTAATAAGATAGACGTTAACAAGATCGACATTAACAAGATCGACATTAGCAAGATCGACATTAACGAGATCGACATTAACAAGATCGACATTAGCAAGATCGACATTAACGAGATCGACATTAACAAGATCGACGTTAGCAAGATCGACGTTAGCAAGATCAACATTAGCAATATCGACGTTAGGAAGATCGACATTAACAAGATCGACATTAACAAGATCGACGTTAACAAGATCGACGTTAGGAAGATCGACACTAACAAGATATACATTAACAAGATAGACATTAGCAAGATCGACATTAGCAAGATTGACATTAACAAGATCGACGTTAGCAAGATCGACGTTAGCAAGATCAACATTAGCAATATCGACGTGAGCAAGATCCACTTTAGCAAGATAGACATTAACAAGATCAACATTAACAAGATCGACGTTAGCAAGATCGATGTTAGCAAGATCGACATTAACAAGATCAACATTAACAAGATCAACATTAGCAAGATCGACGTAAGCAAGATAGACATTAACAAGATCGACGTTAGCAAGATCGATGTTAGCAAGATCGACATTAACAAGATCGACATTAACAAGATCAACATTAACAAGATCGACGTTAGCAAGATCGATGTTAGCAAGATCGACATTAACAAGATCAACATTAACAAGATCAACATTAGCAAGATCGACGTTAGCAAGATAGACATTAACAAGATCGACGTTAGCAAGATAGACATTGGCAAGATCGATGTTAGCAAGATCGACATTAATAAGATCGACATTAATAAGATAGACGTTAACAAGATCGACATTAGCAAGATCGACATTAGCAAGAACGACCTTAATAAGATAGACATTAACAAGATCGACATTAGCAATATCGACGTTAGGAAGATCGACATTAACAAGATCGACATTAACAAGATCGACGTTAGCAAGATCGACATTAACAAGATCGACATTAACAAGATCAACATTAACAAGATCGACGTTAGCAAGATCGATGTTAGCAACATTGACATTAACAAGATCGACATTAACAAGATAGACATTAACAAGATCGACATTAGCAAGATCGACGTTAGCAAGATCGACGTTAGCAAGATCGACGTTAGCAAGATAGACATTAACAAGATCGACATTAACAAGATCGACGTTAGCAAGGTCGACGTTAGCAAGATCGACATTAACAAGATCAACATTAACAAGATCGACATTAACAAGATCATCATTAGCAAGATCGATGTTAGCAAGATCAACTTTAGCAAGATCAACATTAACAAGATCGACGTTAGCAAGATCGATGTTAGCAAGATCGACATTAACAAGATCGACATTAACAAGATCAACATTAACAAGATCAACATTAGCAAGATCAACGTTAGCAAGATAGACATTAACAAGATCGACGTTAGCAAGATCGATGTTAGAAAGATCGACATTAACAAGATCGACATTAACAAGATCGACATTAACAAGATCGACATTAGCAAGATAGACATTAACAAGATCAACATTAGCAATATCGACGTTAGGAAGATCGACATTAACAAGATCGACATTAACAAGATCGACGTTAGCAAGATCGACATTAACAAGATCGACATTAACAAGATCAACATTAACAAGATCGACGTTAGCAAGATCGACATTAACAAGATAAACATTAACAAGATCGACATTAACAAGATCGACGTTAGCAAGATCGATGTTAGCAAGATCGACGTTAGCAAGATCGATGTTAGCAAGATCGACATTAACAAGATCAACATTAACAAGATCAACGTTAACAAGATCAACATTAGCAAGATCGACGTTAGCAAGATCGACGTTAGCAAGATCGACGTTAGCAGGATCGACATTAGCAAGAACGACATTAATAAGATAGACATTAACAAGATCGACATTAACAAGATCAACATTAGCAAGATCGACATTAACGAGATCGACATTAACAAGATCGACGTTAGCAAGATCGACGTTAGCAAGATCAACATTAGCAATATCGACGTTAGGAAGATCGACATTAACAAGATCGACATTAACAAGATCGACGTTAGCAAGATCGACGTTAGCAAGATCGACATTAACAAGATCAACATTAACAAGATCGACATTAACAAGATCGACATTAGCAAGATAGACATTAACAAGATCAACATTAACAAGATCGATGTTAGCAAGATCGATGTTAGAAAGATCGACATTAGCAAGATCGACATTAACAAGATAAACATTAACAAGATCGATATTAACAAGATTGACGTTAGCAAGATCGACATTATCAAGATCGTCATTAGCAAGATCGACGTGAGCAAGATCGACATTTGCAAGATCGACATTAACAAGATCGACATTAACAAGATCGTCATTAACAAGATCAACATTAGCATGATCGACATTAGCAAGATCGACATTAGCAAGATCGACATTAACAAGAACGACATTAACAAGATAGACATTAACAAGATCGACGTTAGCAAGATCGACATTAGCAAGAACGACATTAATAAGATAGACATTAACAAGATCGACATTTACAACATCGACATTAGCAAGATCGACATTAACGAGATCGACATTAACAAGATCGACGTTAGCAAGATCGCCGTTAGCAAGATCAACATTAGCAATATCGACGTTAGGAAGATCGACATTAACAAGATCGACATTAACAAGATCGATGTTAACAAGATCAACGTTAGGAAGATCGACACTAACAAGATAAACATTAACAAGTTAGACATTAACAAGATCGACGATGGCAAGATCAACATTAACAAGATCAACATTAGCAAGATCGACGTTCGCAAGATAGACATTAACAAGATCGACGTTAGCAAGATCGATGTTAGCAAGATCGACATTAACAAGATCGACATTAACAAGATCAACATTAGCAAGATCGACGTTAGCAAGATAGACATTAACAAGATCGACGTTAGCAAGATCGACATTAGCAAGATCGATGTTAGCAAGATCGACATTAACAAGATCGACATTAATAAGATAGACGTTAACAAGATCGACATTAACAAGATCGACATTAGCAAGATCGACATTAACGAGATCGACATTAACAAGATCGACATTAGCAAGATCGACATTAACGAGATCGACATTAACAAGATCGACGTTAGCAAGATCGACGTTAGCAAGATCAACATTAGCAATATCGACGTTAGGAAGATCGACATTAACAAGATCGACATTAACAAGATCGACGTTAACAAGATCGACGTTAGGAAGATCGACACTAACAAGATATACATTAACAAGATAGACATTAGCAAGATCGACATTAGCAAGATTGACATTAACAAGATCGACGTTAGCAAGATCGACGTTAGCAAGATCAACATTAGCAATATCGACGTGAGCAAGATCCACTTTAGCAAGATAGACATTAACAAGATCAACATTAACAAGATCGACGTTAGCAAGATCGATGTTAGCAAGATCGACATTAACAAGATCAACATTAACAAGATCAACATTAGCAAGATCGACGTAAGCAAGATAGACATTAACAAGATCGACGTTAGCAAGATCGATGTTAGCAAGATCGACATTAACAAGATCGACATTAACAAGATCAACATTAACAAGATCGACGTTAGCAAGATCGATGTTAGCAAGATCGACATTAACAAGATCAACATTAATAAGATCAACATTAGCAAGATCGACGTTAGCAAGATAGACATTAACAAGATCGACGTTAGCAAGATCGACATTAGCAAGATCGATGTTAGCAAGATCGACATTAACAAGATCGACATTAATAAGATAGACGTTAACAAGATCGACATTAACAAGATCGACATTAGCAAGATCGACATTAACGAGATCGACATTAACAAGATCGACATTAGCAAGATCGACATTAACGAGATCGACATTAACAAGATCGACGTTAGCAAGATCGACGTTAGCAAGATCAACATTAGCAATATCGACGTTAGGAAGATCGACATTAACAAGATCGACATTAACAAGATCGACGTTAACAAGATCGACGTTAGGAAGATCGACACTAACAAGATATACATTAACAAGATAGACATTAGCAAGATCGACATTAGCAAGATTGACATTAACAAGATCGACGTTAGCAAGATCGACGTTAGCAAGATCAACATTAGCAATATCGACGTGAGCAAGATCCACTTTAGCAAGATAGACATTAACAAGATCAACATTAACAAGATCGACGTTAGCAAGATCGATGTTAGCAAGATCGACATTAACAAGATCAACATTAACAAGATCAACATTAGCAAGATCGACGTAAGCAAGATAGACATTAACAAGATCGACGTTAGCAAGATCGATGTTAGCAAGATCGACATTAACAAGATCGACATTAACAAGATCAACATTAACAAGATCGACGTTAGCAAGATCGATGTTAGCAAGATCGACATTAACAAGATCAACATTAACAAGATCAACATTAGCAAGATCGACGTTAGCAAGATAGACATTAACAAGATCGACGTTAGCAAGATAGACATTGGCAAGATCGATGTTAGCAAGATCGACATTAATAAGATCGACATTAATAAGATAGACGTTAACAAGATCGACATTAGCAAGATCGACATTAGCAAGAACGACCTTAATAAGATAGACATTAACAAGATCGACATTAGCAATATCGACGTTAGGAAGATCGACATTAACAAGATCGACATTAACAAGATCGACGTTAGCAAGATCGACATTAACAAGATCGACATTAACAAGATCAACATTAACAAGATCGACGTTAGCAAGATCGATGTTAGCAACATTGACATTAACAAGATCGACATTAACAAGATAGACATTAACAAGATCGACATTAGCAAGATCGACGTTAGCAAGATCGACGTTAGCAAGATCGACGTTAGCAAGATAGACATTAACAAGATCGACATTAACAAGATCGACGTTAGCAAGGTCGACGTTAGCAAGATCGACATTAACAAGATCAACATTAACAAGATCGACATTAACAAGATCATCATTAGCAAGATCGATGTTAGCAAGATCAACTTTAGCAAGATCAACATTAACAAGATCGACGTTAGCAAGATCGATGTTAGCAAGATCGACATTAACAAGATCGACATTAACAAGATCAACATTAACAAGATCAACATTAGCAAGATCAACGTTAGCAAGATAGACATTAACAAGATCGACGTTAGCAAGATCGATGTTAGAAAGATCGACATTAACAAGATCGACATTAACAAGATCAACATTAACATGATCGACATTAGCAAGATAGACATTAACAAGATCAACATTAGCAATATCGACGTTAGGAAGATCGACATTAACAAGATCGACATTAACAAGATCGACGTTAGCAAGATCGACATTAACAAGATCGACATTAACAAGATCAACATTAACAAGATCGACGTTAGCAAGATCGACATTAACAAGATAAACATTAACAAGATCGACATTAACAAGATCGACGTTAGCAAGATCGATGTTAGCAAGATCGACGTTAGCAAGATCGATGTTAGCAAGATCGACGTTAGCAAGATCGATGTTAGCAAGATCGACATTAACAAGATCAACATTAACAAGATCAACGTTAACAAGATCAACATTAGCAAGATCGACGTTAGCAAGATCGACGTTAGCAAGATCGACGTTAGCAGGATCGACATTAGCAAGAACGACATTAATAAGATAGACATTAACAAGATCGACATTAACAAGATCAACATTAGCAAGATCGACATTAACGAGATCGACATTAACAAGATCGACGTTAGCAAGATCGACGTTAGCAAGATCAACATTAGCAATATCGACGTTAGGAAGATCGACATTAACAAGATCGACATTAACAAGATCGACGTTAGCAAGATCGACGTTAGCAAGATCGACATTAACAAGATCAACATTAACAAGATCGACATTAACAAGATCGACATTAGCAAGATAGACATTAACAAGATCAACATTAACAAGATCGATGTTAGCAAGATCGATGTTAGAAAGATCGACATTAGCAAGATCGACATTAACAAGATAAACATTAACAAGATCGATATTAACAAGATTGACGTTAGCAAGATCGACATTATCAAGATCGACATTAGCAAGATCGACGTGAGCAAGATCGACATTTGCAAGATCGACATTAACAAGATCGACATTAACAAGATCGTCATTAACAAGATCAACATTAGCATGATCGACATTAGCAAGATCGACATTAGCAAGATCGACATTAACAAGAACGACATTAACAAGATAGACATTAACAAGATCGACGTTAGCAAGATCGACATTAGCAAGAACGACATTAATAAGATAGACATTAACAAGATCGACATTTACAACATCGACATTAGCAAGATCGACATTAACGAGATCGACATTAACAAGATCGACGTTAGCAAGATCGCCGTTAGCAAGATCAACATTAGCAATATCGACGTTAGGAAGATCGACATTAACAAGATCGACATTAACAAGATCGATGTTAACAAGATCAACGTTAGGAAGATCGACACTAACAAGATAAACATTAACAAGTTAGACATTAACAAGATCGACGATGGCAAGATCAACATTAACAAGATCAACATTAGCAAGATCGACGTTCGCAAGATAGACATTAACAAGATCGACGTTAGCAAGATCGATGTTAGCAAGATCGACATTAACAAGATCGACATTAACAAGATCAACATTAGCAAGATCGACGTTAGCAAGATAGACATTAACAAGATCGACGTTAGCAAGATCGACATTAGCAAGATCGATGTTAGCAAGATCGATATTAACAAGATCGACATTAATAAGATAGACGTTAACAAGATCGACATTAACAAGATCGACATTAGCAAGATCGACATTAACGAGATCGACATTAACAAGATCGACATTAGCAAGATCGACATTAACGAGATCGACATTAACAAGATCGACGTTAGCAAGATCGACGTTAGCAATATCAACATTAGCAATATCGACGTTAGGAAGATCGACATTAACAAGATCGACATTAACAAGATCGACGTTAACAAGATCGACGTTAGGAAGATCGACACTAACAAGATATACATTAACAAGATAGACATTAGCAAGATCGACATTAGCAAGATTGACATTAACAAGATCGACGTTAGCAAGATCGACATTAGCAAGATCAACATTAGCAATATCGACGTGAGCAAGATCCACTTTAGCAAGATAGACATTAACAAGATCAACATTAACAAGATCGACGTTAGCAAGATCGATGTTAGCAAGATCGACATTAACAAGATCAACATTAACAAGATCAACATTAGCAAGATCGACGTAAGCAAGATAGACATTAACAAGATCGACGTTAGCAAGATCGATGTTAGCAAGATCGACATTAACAAGATCGACATTAACAAGATCAACATTAACAAGATCGACGTTAGCAAGATCGATGTTAGCAAGATCGACATTAACAAGATCAACATTAACAAGATCAACATTAGCAAGATCGACGTTAGCAAGATAGACATTAACAAGATCGACGTTAGCAAGATAGACATTGGCAAGATCGATGTTAGCAAGATCGACATTAATAAGATCGACATTAATAAGATAGACGTTAACAAGATCGACATTAGCAAGATAGACATTAACAAGATCAACATTAACAAGATCGATGTTAGCAAGATCGGTGTTAGTAAGATCGATATTAACAAGATCGACGTTAGCAAGATCGACGTTAGCAAGATCGACGTTAGCAAGATCAACATCAGCAAGATCGACATTAACAAGATCGACGTTAGCAAGATCGACATTAACAAGATCGACATTAACAAGATCGACGTTAGCAAGATCGACATTAGCAAGATCGACGTTAGCAAGATCGACATTAACAAGATCGACATTAACAAGATCAAAATTAACAAGATCAACATTAGCAAGATCGACATTAGCAAGATAGACATTAACAAGATCGACGTTAGCAAGATCGACGTTAGCAAGATAGACATTAACAAGATCGACATTAACAAGAGAGACATTAACAAGATCGACATTCACAAGATCGACGTTAGCAACATCGACGTTAGCAAGATCGACATTAACAAGATCGACATTAACAAGATCAACATTAACAAGATCGACATTAGCAAGATAGACATTTACAAGATCAACATTAACAAGATCGATGTTAGCAAGATCGATGTTAGTAAGATCGACGTTAGGAAGTTCGACATTAACAAGATTGACGTTAGCAAGATCGACATTAGCAAGAACGACGTTAGCAAGATCGACATTAGCAAGATCGACGTTAACAAGATCGACGTTAGCAAGATCGACGTTAACAAGATCGACATTAACAAGATCAACATTAACAAGATCGATGTTAGCAAGATCGAGGTTAGCAAGATCGACATTAACAAGATCAACATTAATTAGATCAACATTAGCAAGATCGACGTTAGCAAGATAGACATTAACAAGATCGACGTTAGCAAGATCGACATTGGCAAGATCGATGTTAGCAAGATCGACATTAATAAGATCGACATTAATAAGATAGACGTTAACAAGATCGACATTAGCAAGATAGACATTAACAAGATCAACATTAACAAGATCGATGTTAGCAAGATCGGTGTTAGCCATTAGCAAGATCGACATTAACAAGATCGACGTTAGCAAGATCGACATTAACAAGATCGACATTAACAAGATCGACGTTAGCAAGATCGACATTAGCAAGATCGACGTTAGCAAGATCGACATTAACAAGATCGACATTAACAAGATCAAAATTAACAAGATCAACATTAGCAAGATCGACATTAGCAAGATAGACATTAACAAGATCGACGTTAGCAAGATCGATGTTAGAAAGATCGACATTAACAAGATCGACATTAACAAGATCAACATTAACAAGATCGACATTAGCAAGATAGACATTTACAAGATCAACATTAACAAGATCGATGTTAGCAAGATCGATGTTAGTAAGATCGACGTTAGGAAGTTCGACATTAACAAGATTGACGTTAGCAAGATCGACATTAGCAAGAACGACGTTAGCAAGATCGACATTAGCAAGATCGACGTTAACAAGATCGACGTTAGCAAGATCGACATTAACAAGATAAACATTAACAAGATCGACATTAACAAGATCGACGTTAGCAAGGTCGATGTTAGCCAGATCGACGTAAGCAAGATCGATGTTAGCAAGATCGACATTAACAAGATCAACGTTAACAAGATCAACATTAGCAAGATCGGCGTTCGCAAGATCGAGGTTAGCAAGATCGACGTTAGCAAGATAGACATTAACAAGATCGACATTAACAAGATCGACGTTAGCAACATCGACGTTAGCAAGATCGACATTAACAAGATCAACATTAACAAGATCGACATTAACAAGATCGACATTAGCAAGATAGACATTAACAAGATCAACATTAACAAGTTCGAAGTTAGCAAGATCGATGTTAATAAGATCGACATTAGCAAGATCGACATGAACAAGATAAACATTAACAAGATCGATATTAACTAGATTGACGTTAGCAAGATCGACATTATGAAGATCGACATTAGCAAGATCGACGTTAGCAAGATCGACATTAGCAAGATCGACATTAACAAGATCCTCATTAACAAGATCAACATTAGCAAGAACAACATTAACAAGATAGACATTAACAAGATCAACGATAGCAAGATCGACATTAGCAAGACCGACATTAATAAGATAGACATTAACAAGATCGACATTAACAAGATCGACATGAGCAAGATCGACATTAACGAGATCGACATTAACAAGATCGACGTTAACAAGATCGACGTTAGGAAGATCGACACTAACAAGATATACATTAACAAGATAGACATTAACAAGATCGACGTTAGCAAGATCGACATTAGCAAGATTGACATTAACAAGATCGACGTTAGCAAGATCGACGTTAGCAAGATCAACATTAGCAATATTGACGTTAGCAAGATCGACGTTAGCAAGATAGACATTAACAAGATCAACATTAACAAGATCGACGTTAGCAAGATCGATGTTAGCAAGATCGACATTAACAAGATCAACATTAACAAGATCAACATTAGCAAGATCGACGTTAGCAAGATAGACATTAACAAGATCGACGTTAGCAAGATCGATGTTAGCAAGATCGACATTAACAAGATCGACATTAATAAAATAGACGTTAACAAGATCGACATTAACAAGATCGACATTAGCAAGATCGACATTAACGAGATCGACATTAACAAGATTGACGTTAGCAAGATCAACATTAGCAAGATCGACGTTAACAAGATCGACGTTAGCAAGATCGACATTAACAAGATAAACATTAACAAGATCAACATTAACAAGATCGACGTTAGCAAGATCGATGTTAGCAAGATCGACGTTAGCAAGATCGATGTTAGCAAGATCGACATTAACAAGATCAACATTAACAAGATCAACATTAACAAGATCAACATTAGCAAGATCGACGTTAGCAAGATCGACGTTAGCAAGATAGACATTAACAAGATCGACATTAACAAGAGAGACATTAACAAGATCGACATTCACAAGATCGACGTTAGCAACATCGACGTTAGCAAGATCGACATTAACAAGATCAACATTAACAAGATCGACATTAACAAGATCGACATTAGCAAGATAGACATTAACAAGATCAACATTAACAAGATCGAAGTTAGCAAGATCGATGTTAATAAGATCGACATTAGCAAGATCGACATTAACAAGATAAACATTAACAAGATCGACATTAACAAGATTGACGTTAGCAAGATCGACATTATCAAGATCGACATTAGCAAGATCGACGTTAACAAGATCGACATTAGCAAGATCGACATTAACAAGATCGTCATTAACAAGATCAACATTAGCAAGAACGACATTAACAAGATAGACATTAACAAGATCAACGTTAGCAAGATCGACATTAGCAAGAACGACATTAATAAGATAGACATTAACAAGATCGACATTAACAAGATCGACATTAGCAAGATCGACATTAACGAGATCGACATTAACGAGATCGACGTTAGCAAGATCGACGTTAGCAAGATCAATATTAGCAATATCGACGTTAGGAAGATCGACATTAACAAGATCGACATTAACAAGATCGACGTTAGCAAGATCGATATTAACAAGATCGACATTAACAAGATCAACATTAACAAGATCGACGTTAGCAAGATCGATGTTAGCAAGATTGACATTAACAAGATCGACATTAACAAGATAGACATTAACAAGATCAATATTAGCAAGATCGACGTTAGCAAGATCGACGTTAGCAAGATAGACATTAACAAGATCGACATTAACAAGATCGACGTTAGCACGATCGACGTTAGCAAGATCGACATTAACAAGATCAACATTAACAAGATCGACATTAACAAGATCAACATTAGCAATATCGACGTTAGCAAGATCGACGTTAGCAAGATAGACATTAACAAGATCAACATTAACAAGATCGACGTTAGCAAGATCGATGTTAGCAAGATCGACATTAACATGATCAACATTAACAAGATTAACATTAGCAAGATCGACGTTAGCAAGATAGACATTAACAAGATCGACGTTAGCAAGATCGACATTAACAAGATCGACGTTAGCAAGATCGACGTTAGCAAGATCAACATTAGCAATATCGACGTTAGCAAGATCGACGTTAGCAAGATAGACATTAACAAGATCAACATTAACAAGATCGACGTTAGCAAGATCGATGTTAGCAAGATCGACATTAACATGATCAACATTAACAAGATTAACATTAGCAAGATCGACGTTAGCAAGATAGACATTAACAAGATCGACGTTAGCAAGATCGACATTAGCAAGATCGATGTTAGCAAGATCGACATTAACAAGATCGACATTAACAAGATCGACATTAGCAAGATCGACATTAACGAGATCGACATTAACAAGATCGAAGTTAGCAAGATCGACGTTAGCAAGATCAACATTAGCAATATCGACGTTAGGAAGATCGACATTAAAAGATCGACATTAACAAGATCGACGTTAGCAAGATCGACATTAACAAGATCGACATTAACAAGATCAACATTACCAAGATCGACGTTAGCAAGATCGATGTTAGCAAGATCGACATTAACAAGATCGACATTAACAAGATCAACATTAACAAGATCGACGTTAGCAAGATCGATGTTAGCAAGATCGACATTAACAAGATCGACATTAACAAGATCAACATTAACAAGATCGATGTTAGTAAGAGCGATGTTAGCAAGATTGACATTTCCAAGATCAACATTAACAAGATCAACATTAACAAGATCGACGTTAACAAGATCGACATTAACAAGATCGACAGTAGCAAGATCGACATTAACGAGATCGACATTAAAACGATCGACGTTAGCAAGATCGACGTTAGCAAGATCAACATTAGCAATATCGACGTTAGGAAGATCGACATTAACAAGATCGACATTAACAAGATCGACGTTAGCAAGATCGACATTAACAAGATCGACATTAACAAGATCAACATTAACAAGATCGACGTTAGCAAGATCGATGTTAGCAAGATTGACATTAACAAGATCGACATTAACAAGATAGACATTAACAAGATCAACATTAGCAAGATCGACGTTAGCAAGATCGACGTTAGCAAGATAGACATTAACAAGATCAACATTAACAAGATCGACATTAACAAGATCGACGTTAGCAAGATCGACGTTAGCAAGATCGACATTAACAAGATCAACATTAACAAGATCGACATTAACAAGATCGACATTAGCAAGATAGACATTAACAAGATCAACATTAACAAGATCGATGTTAGCAAGATCGATTTTAGAAAGATCGACATTAGCAAGATCGACATTAACAAGATAAACATTAACAAGATCGATATTAACAAGATAGACGTTAGCAAGATCGACATTATCAAGATCGACATTAGCAAGATCGTCGTTATCAAGATCGATGTTAGCAAGATCGACATTAACAAGGTCAACATTAACAAGATCAACATTAGCAAGATCGACGTTAGCAAGATAGACATTAACAAGATCGACGTTAGCAAGATCGACATTAGCAAGATCGATGTTAGCAAGTTCGGCATTAACAAGATCGACATTAATAAGATAGACGTTAACAAGATCGACATTAACAAGCTCGACATTAGCAAGATCGACATTAACGAGATCGACATTAACAAGATCGACATTAGCAAGATCGACATTAACGAGATCGACATTAACAAGATCGACGTTAGCAAGATCGACGTTAGCAAGATCAACATTAGCAATATCGACGTTAGGAAGATCGACGTTAGCAAGATAGACATTAACAAGATCAACATTAACAAGATCTACGTTAGCAAGATCGATGTTAGCAAGATCGACATTAACAAGATCGACGTTAGCAAGATCGACGTTAGCAAGATCAACATTAGCAATATCGACGTTAGCAAGATCGATGTTAGCAAGATCGACATTAACAAGATCAACATTAACAAGATCAACATTAACAAGATCAACATTAGCAAGATCGACGTTAGCAAGATAGACATTAACAAGATCGACGTTAGCAAGATCGACATTAACAAGATCGACGTTAACAAGATCGATGTTAGCAAGATCGAGGTTAGCAAGATCGACATTAACAAGATCAACATTAATTAGATCAACATTAGCAAGATCGGTGTTAGTAAGATCGACATTAACAAGTTAAACATTAACAAGATCAACATTAGCAAGATTGACGTTAGCAAGATAGACATTAACAAGATCGACGTTAGCAAGATCGATGTTAGCAAGATCGACATTAACAAGATCGACATTATGAAGATCGACATTAGCAAGATCGACGTTAGCAAGATCGACATTAGCAAGATCGACATTAACAAGATCCTCATTAACAAGATCAACATTAGCAAGAACAACATTAACAAGATAGACATTAACAAGATCAACGTTAGCAAGATCGACATTAGCAAGACCGACATTAATAAGATAGACATTAACAAGATCGACATTAACAAGATCGACATGAGCAAGATTGACATTAACGAGATCGACATTAACAAGATCGACGTTAACAAGATCGACATTAGGAAGATTGACATTAACAAGATCGACGTTAGCAAGATCGACGTTAGCAAGATCAACATTAGCAATATCGACGTTAGCAAGATCGACGTTAGCAAGATAGACATTAACAAGATCAACATTAACAAGATCGACGTTAGCAAGATCGATGTTAGCAAGATCGACATTAACAAGATCAACATTAACAAGATCAACATTAGCAAGATCGACGTTAGCAAGATAGACATTAACAAGATCGATGTTAGCAAGATCGATGTTAGCAAGATCGACATTAACAAGATCGACATTAATAAAATAGACGTTAACAAGATCGACATTAACAAGATCGACATTAGCAAGATCGACATTAACGAGATCGACATTAACAAGATTGACGTTAGCAAGATCAACATTAGCAAGATCGACGTTAACAAGATCGACGTTAGCAAGATCGACATTAACAAGATAAACATTAACAAGATCAACATTAACAAGATCGACGTTAGCAAGATCGATGTTAGCAAGATCGACGTTAGCAAGATCGATGTTAGCAAGATCGACATTAACAAGATCAACATTAACAAGATCAACGTTAACAAGATCAACATTAGCAAGATCGACGTTAGCAAGATCGACGTTAGCAAGATAGACATTAACAAGATCGACATTAACAAGAGAGACATTAACAAGATCGACATTAACAAGATCGACGTTAGCAACATCGACGTTAGCAAGATCGACATTAACAAGATCAACATTAACAAGATCGACATTAACAAGATCGACATTAGCAAGATAGACATTAACAAGATCAACATTAACAAGATCGAAGTTAGCAAGATCGATGTTAATAAGATCGACATGAGCAAGATCGACATTAACAAGATCGATATTAACAAGATTGACGTTAGCAAGATCGACAATATCAAGATCGACATTAGCAAGATCGACGTTAACAAGATCGACATTAGCAAGATCGACATTAACAAGATCGTCATTAACAAGATCAACATTAGCAAGAACGACATTAACAAGATAGACATTAACAAGATCAACGTTAGCAAGATCGACATTAGCAAGAACGACATTAATAAGATAGACATTAACAAGATCGACATTAACAAGATCGTCATTAGCAAGATCGACATTAACGAGATCGACATTAACAAGATCGACGTTAGCAAGATCGACGTTAGCAAGATCAATATTAGCAATATCGACGTTAGGAAAATCGACATAAACAAGATCGATATTAACAAGATCGACGTTAGCAAGATCGACATTAACAAGATCGACATTAACAAGATCAACATTAACAAGATCGACGTTAGCAAGATCGATGTTAGCAAGATTGACATTAACAAGATCGACATTAACAAGATAGACATTAACAAGATCAATATTCGCAAGATTGACGTTAGCAAGATCGACGTTAGCAAGATAGACATTAACAAGATCGACATTAACAAGATCGACGTTAGCACGATCGACGTTAGCAAGATCGACATTAACAAGATCAACATTAACAAGATCGACATTAACAAGATCACCATTAGCAAGATCGACGTTAGCAGGATCGATGTTAGCAAGATCGAAGTTAGCAAGATCGATGTTAGCAAGATCAACTTTAGCAAGATCAACATTAACAAGATCGCCGTTAGCAACATCACCATTAGCAAGATCAACATTAACAAGATCGAAGTTAGCAAGATCGAAGTTAGCAAGATCGATGTTAGCAAGATCAACTTTAGCAAGATCAACATTAACAAGATCGACGTTAGCAAGATCGACGTTAGCAAGATCGACATTAACAAGATCGACATTAACAAGATCAACATTAACAAGATCAACATTAGCAAGATCAACGTTAGCAAGATAGACATTAACAAGATCGACGTTAGCAAGATCGATGTTAGAAAGATCGACATTAACAAGATCGACATTAACAAGAGCAACATTAACAAGATCGACATTAGCAAGATAGACATTAACAAGATCAACATTAACAAGATCGATGTTAGCAAGATCGATGTTAGTAAGATCGACGTTAGGAAGATCGACATTAACAAGATCGACATTAGCAAGATCAACGTTAGCAAGATCAACATTAGCAAGATCGACGTTAACAAGATCGACGTTAGCAAGATCGACATTAACAAGATAAACATTAACAAGATCGACATTAACAAGATCGACGTTAGCAAGATCGATGTTAGCAAGATCGACGTTAGCAAGATCGATGTTAGCAAGATCGACATTAACAAGACCAACATTAACAAGATCAACGTTAACAAGATCAACATTAGCAAGATCGACATTAGCAAGATCGACGTTAGCAAGATCGACGTTAGCAAGATCGACATTAGCAAGAACGACATTAATAAGATAGACATTAACAAGATCGACATTAACAAGATCGATATTAGCAAGATCGACATTAACGAGATCGACATTAACAAGATCGACGTTAGCAAGATCGACGTTAGCAAGATCAACATTAGCAATATCGACGTTAGGAAGATCGACATTAACAAGATCGACGTTAACAAGTTCGACGTTAGGAAGATCGACATTTGCAAGATCGACATTAACAAGATCGTCATTAACAAGATCAACATTAGCAAGAACGACATTAACAAGATAGACATTAACAAGATCGACGTTAGCAAGATCGACATTAGCAAGAACGACATTAATAAGATAGACATTAACAAGATCGACATTAACAAGATCGACATTAGCAAGATCGACATTAACGAGATCGACATTAACAAGATCGACGTTAGCAAGATCGACGTTAGCAAGATCAACATTAGCAATATCGACGTTAGGAAGATCGACATTAACAAGATCGACATTAACAAGATCGACGTTAACAAGATCGACGTTAGGAAGATCGACACTAACAAGATAAACATTAACAAGATAGACATTAACAAAATCGACGTTAGAAAGATCAACATTAGCAAGATTGACATTAACAAGTTTGACGTTAGCAAGATCGACGTTAGCAAGATCAACATTAGCAATATCGACGTTAGCAAGATCGACGTTAGCAAGATAGACATTAACAAGATCAACATTAACAAGATCGACGTTAGCAAGATCGGTGTTAGTAAGATCGACATTAACAAGATCGACATTAGCAAGATCAACGTTAGCAAGATCAACATCAGCAAGATCGACGTTAACAAGATCGACGTTAGCAAGATCGACATTAGCAAGATCGACGTTAGCAAGATCGACATTAACAAGATCGACATTAACAAGATCAACATTAACAAGATCAACATTAGCAAGATCGACGTTAGCAAGATAGACATTAACAAGATCGACGTTAGCAAGATCGATGTTAGAAAGATCGACATTAACAAGATCGACATTAACAAGATCAACATTAACAAGATCAACGTTAACAAGATCAACATTAGCAAGATCGACGTTAGCAAGATCGACATTAGCAAGATCGACATTAACAAGATCGACGTTAGAAAGATCGACGTTAGCAAGATCAACATTAGCAATATCGACGTTAGCAAGATCGACGTTAGCAAGATAGACATTAACAAGATCGTCAGTAACAAGATCAACATTAGCAAGAAAGACATTAACAAGATAGACATTAATAAGATCGATGTTAGCAAGATCGACATTAGCAAGAACGACATTAATAAGATAGACATTAACAAGATCGACATTAACAAGATCGACATTAGCAAGATCGACATTAACAAGATCGACATTAACAAGATCGACGTTAGCAAGATCGACATTAGCAAGATCGACGTTAGCAAGATCGACATTAACAAGATCGACATTAACAAGATCAACATTAACAAGATCAACATTAGCAAGATCGACGTTAGCAAGATAGACATTAACATGATCGACGTGAGCAAGATCGATGTTAGAAAGATCGACGTTAACAAGATCGACATTAACAAGATCAACATTAACAAGTTCGACATTAGCAAGATAGACATGAACAAGATCAACATTAACAAGATCGATGTTAGCAAGATCGATGTTAGCAAGATCGATGTTAGTAAGATCGACGTTAGGAAGATCAATATTAACAAGATCGACGTTAGCAAGATCGACATTAGCAAGAACGACGTTAGCAAGATCAACATTAGCAAGATCGACGTTAGCAAGATCGACATTAACAAGATAAACATTAACAAGATCGACATTAACAAGATCGACGTTAGCAAGATCGATGTTAGCCAGATCGACGTAAGCAAGATCGATGTTAGCAAGATCGACATTAACAAGATCGACATTAACAAGATCAACGTTAACAAGATCAACGTTAGCAAGATCGACGTTAGCAAGATCGAGGTTAGCAAGATCGACGTTAGCAAGATAGACATTAACAAGATCGACATTAACAAGATCGACGTTAGCAACATTGACGTTAGCAAGATCGACATTAACAAGATCAACATTAACAAGATCGACATTAACAAGATCGAGATTAGCAAGATAGACATTAACAAGATCAACATTAACAAGATCGAAGTTAGCAAGATCGATGTTAATAAGATCGACATTAGCAAGATCGACATGAACAAGATAAACATTAACAAGATCGATATTAACAAGATTGACGTTAGCAAGATCGACATTATGAAGATCGACATTAGCAAGATCGACGTTAGCAAGATCGACATTAGCAAGATCGACATTAACAAGATCCTCATTAACAAGATCAACATTAGCAAGAACGACATTAGCAAGATAGACATTAACAAGATCAACGTTAGCAAGATCGACATTAGCAAGAACGACATTAATAAAATAGACATTAACAAGATCGACATTAACAAGATCGACATGAGCAAGATCGACATTAACGAGATCGACATTAACAAGATCGACGTTAACAAGATCGACGTTAGGAAGATCGACACTAACAAGATATACATTAACAAGATAGACATTAACAAGATCGACGTTAGCAAGATCGACATTAGCAAGATTGACATTAACAAGATCGACGTTAGCAAGATCGACGTTAGCAAGATCAACATTAGCAATATCGACGTTAGCAAGATCGATGTTAGCAAGATCGACATTAACAAGATCAACATTAACAAGATCAACGTTAGCAAGATCGACGTTAGCAAGATAGACATTAACAAGATCGACGTTAGCAAGATCGATGTTAGCAAAATCGACATTAACAAGATCGACATTAATAAAATAGACGTTAACAAGATCGACATTAACAAGATCGACATTAGCAAGATCGACATTAACGAGATCGACATTAACAAGATTGACGTTAGCAAGATCGACGTTAACAAGATCGACATTAGCAAGATCGACATTAACAAGATCGTCATTAACAAGATCAACGTTAGCAAGATCGACATTAGCAAGAACGACATTAATAAGATAGACATTAACAAGATCGACATGAACAAGATCGACATTAGCAAGATCGACATTAACGAGATCGACATTAACAAGATCGACGTTAGCAAGATCGACGTTAGCAAGATCAACATTAGCAATATCGACGTTAGGAAGATCGACATTAACAAGATCGACATTAACAAGATCGACGTTAGCAAGATCGACATTAACAAGATCGACATTAACAAGATCAACATTAACAAGATCGACGTTAGCAAGATCGATGTTAGCAAGATTGACATTAACAAGATCGACATTAAAAAGATAGACATTAACAAGATCAACATTAGCAAGATCGACGTTAGCAAGATCGACGTTAGCAAGATAGACATTAACAAGATCGACATTAACAAGATCGACGTTAGCAAGATCGACGTTAGCAAGATCGACATTAACAGGATCAACATTAACAAGATCGACATTAACAAGATCAACATTAACAAGATCGACATTAGCAAGATCGACGTTAGCAAGATCGACATTAACAAGATCAACATTAACAAGATCGAAGTTAGCAAGATCGATGTTAATAAGATCGACATTAGCAAGATCGACATGAACAAGATAAACATTAACAAGATCGATATTAACAAGATTGACGTTAGCAAGATCGACATTATGAAGATCGACATTAGCAAGATCGACGTTAGCAAGATCGACATTAACAAGATCCTCATTAACAAGATCAACATTAGCAAGAACGACATTAACAAGATAGACATTAACAAGATCAACGTTAGCAAGATCGACATTAGCAAGAACGACATTAATAAGATAGACATTAACAAGATCGACATTAACAAGATCGACATTAGCAAGATCGACATTAACGAGATCGACATTAACAAGATCGACGTTAGGAAGATCGACACTAACAAGATATACATTTACAAGATCGACATTAACAAGATCGACGTTAGCAAGATCGACATTAACAAGATCGACGTCAGCAAGATCGACATTAGCAAGATTGACATTAACAAGATCGACGTTAGCAAGCTCGACGTTAGCAAGATCAACATTAGCAATATCGACATTAGCAAGATCGACGTTAGCAAGATAGACATTAACAAGATCAACATTAACAAGATCGACGTTAGCAAGATCGATGTTAGCAAGATCGACATTAACAAGATCAACATTAACAAGATCAACATTAGCAAGATCGACGTTAGCAAGATAGACATTAACAAGATCGACATTAGCAAGATCGATGTTAGCAAGATCGACATTAACAAGATCGACATTAATAAAATAGACGTTAACAAGATCGACATTAACAAGATCGACATAAGCAAGATCGACATTAACGAGATCGACATTAACAAGATTGACGTTAGCAAGATCAACATTAGCAAGATCGACGTTAACAAGATCAACGTTAGCAAGATCGACATTAACAAGATAAACATTAACAAGATCGACATTAACAAGATCGACGTTAGCAAGATCGATGTTAGCAAGATCGACGTTAGCAAGATCGAAGTTAGCAAGATCGACATTAACAAGATCAACATTAACAAGATCAACGTTAACAAGATCAACATTAGCAAGATAGACATTAACAAGATCAACATTAACAAGATCGAAGTTAGCAAGATCGATGTTAATAAGATCGACATTAGCAAGATCGACATTAACAAGATAAACATTAACAAGATCGATATTAACAAGATTGACGTTATCAAGATCGACATTATCAAGATCGACATTAGCAAGATCGACGTTAACAAGATCGACATTAGCAAGATCGACATTAACGAGATCGACATTAACAAGATTGACGTTAGCAAGATCAACATTAGCAAGATCGACGTTAACAAGATCGACGTCAGCAAGATCGACATTAACAAGATAAACATTAGCAAGATAGACATTAACAAGATCGACATTAACACGAGAGACATTAACAAGATCGACATTAACAAGATCGACATTAGCAACATCGACGTTAGCAAGATCGACATTAACAAGATCAACATTAACAAGATCGACATTAACAAGATCGACATTAGCAAGATAGACATTAACAAGATCAACATTAACAAGATCGAAGTTAGCAAGATCGATGTTAATAAGATCGACATTAGCAAGATCGACATTAACAAGATAAACATTAACAAGATCGATATTAACAAGATTGACGTTAGCAAGATCGACATTATCAAGATCGACATTAGCAAGATCGACGTTAACAAGATCGACATTAGCAAGATCGACATTAACAAGATCCTCATTAACAAGATCAACATTAGCAAGAACGACATTAACAAGATAGACATTAACAAGATCAACGTTAGCAAGATCGACATTAGCAAGAACGACATTAATAAGATAGACATTAACAAGATCGACATTAACAAGATCGACATTAGCAAGATCGACATTAACGAGATCGACATTAACAAGATCGACGTTAGCAAGATCGACGTTAGCAAGATCACCATTAGCAATATCGACGTTAGGAAGATCGACATTAACAAGATCGACATTAACAAGATCGACGTTAGCAAGATCGACATTAACAAGATCGACATTAACAAGATCAACATTAACAAGATCGACGTTAGCAAGATCGATGTTAGCAAGATTGACATTAACAAGATAGACATTAACAAGATCAACATTAGCAAGATCGACGTTAGCAAGATCGACGTTAGCAAGATAGACATTAACAAGATCGACATTAACAAGATCGACGTTAGCAGGATCGATGTTAGCAAGATCGACATTAACAAGATCGACGTTAGCAAGATCGCCGTTAGCAAGATCACCATTAGCAAGATCAACATTAACAAGATCGACGTTAGCAAGATCGAAGTTAGCAAGATCGATGTTAGCAAGATCAACTTTAGCAAGATCAACATTAACAAGATCGACGTTAGCAAGATCGACGTTAGCAAGATCGACATTAACAAGATCGACATTAACAAGATCATCATTAACAAGATCAACATTAACAAGATCGACGTTAGCAAGATCGATGTTAGCAAGATCGACGTTAGCAAGATCGACGTTAGCAAAATCGACATTAGCAAGAAGGACATTAATAAGATAGACATTAACAAGATCGACATTAACAAGATCGACGTTAGGAAGATCGACACTAACAAGATATACATTAACAAGATAGACATTAACAAGATCGACGTTAGCAAGATCGACATTAGCAAGATTGACATTAACAAGATCGACGTTAGCAAGATCGACGTTAGCAAGATCAACATTAGCAATATCGACGTTAGCAAGATTGACATTAACAAGATCAACATTAACAAGATCAACATTAGCAAGATCGACGTTAGCAAGATAGACATTAACAAGATCGACGTTAGCAAGATCGATGTTAGCAAGATCGACATTAACAAGATCGACATTAACAAAATCGACGTTAGCAAGATCGATGTTAGCAAGATCGACATTAACAAGATCAACATTAACAAGATCAACAGTAGCAAGATCGACGTTAGCAAGATAGACATTAACAAGATCGACGTTAGCAAGATCGACATTAGCAAGATCGATGTTAGCAAGATCGACATTAACAAGATCGACATTAATAAGATAGACGTTAACAAGATCAACATTAGCAAGATCGACGTTAGCAAGATCGACGTTAGCAAGAACGACATTAATAAGATAGACATTAACAAGATCGACATTAGCAAGATCGACATTAACGAGATCGACATTAACAAGATCGACGTTAGCAAGATCGACGTTAGCAAGATCAACATTAGCAATATCGACGTTAGGAAGATCGACATTAACAAGATCGACATTAACAAAATCAACGTTAACAAGATCGTCGTTAGGAAGATCGACACTAACAAGATATACATTAACAAGATAGACATTAACAAGATCGACGTTAGCAAGATCGACATTAGCAAGATTGACATTAACAAGATCGACGTTAGCAAGATCGATGTTAGCAAGATCAACATTAGCAATATCGACGTTAGCAAGATCGACAATAACAAGATCAACATTAACAAGATCAACATTAGCAAGATCGACGTGAGCAAGATAGACATTAACAAGATCGACGTTAGCAAGATCGATGTTAGCAAGATCGACATTAACAAGATCGACATTAACAAATTCAACATTAACAAGATCGACGTTAGCAAGATCGATGTTAGCAAGATCGACATTAACAAGATCAACATTAGCAAGATCGACGTTAGCAAGATAGACATTAACAAGATCGACGTGAGCAAGATCGACATTAGCAAGATCGATGTTAGCAAGATCGACATTAACGAGATCGACATTAATAAGATAGACGTTAACAAGATCGACATTAACAAGATCGACATTAACGAGATCGACATTAACAAGTTCGACGTTAGCAAGATCGACGTTCGCAAGATCAACATTAGCAATATCGACGTTAGGAAGATCGACATTAACAAGATCGACATTAGCAAGATCGATGTTAGCAAGATCGACATTAACGAGATCGACATTAATAAGATAGACGTTAACAAGATCGACATTAACAAGATCGACATTAACAAGATCGACATTAACAAGATCAACATTAACAAGATCGAAGTTAGCAAGATCGATGTTAGCAAGATTGACATTAACAAGATCGACATTAACAAGATAGACATTAACAAGATCAACATTAGCAAGATCGACGTTAGCAAGATCGACGTTAGCAAGATCGACATTAACAAGATCAACATTAACAAGATCGACATTAACAAGATCGACATTAGCAAGATAGACATTAACAAGATCAACATTAACAAGATCGATGTTAGCAAGATCGGTGTTAGTAAGATCGACATTAACAAGATAAACATTAACAAGATCAACATTAGCAAGATCGACGTTAGCAAGATAGACATTAACAAGATCGACGTTAGCAAGATCGATGTTAGCAAGATCGACATTAACAAGATCGACATTAACAAGATCAACATTCAGAAGATCGACATTAGCAAGATAGACATTAACAAGATCAACATTAACAAGATCGATGTTAGCAAGATCGGTGTTAGTAAGATCGACATTAACAAGATCGACATTAGCAAGATCAACGTTAGCAAGATCAACATCAGCAAGATCGACGTTAACAAGATCGACGTTAGCAAGATCGACATTAGCAAGATCGACGTTAGCAAGATCGACATTAACAAGATCGACATTAACAAGATCAACATTAACAAGATCAACATTAGCAAGATCGACGTTAGCAAGATAGACATTAACAAGATCGACGTTAGCAAGATCGATGTTAGAAAGATCGACATTAACAAGATCGACATTAACAAGATCAACGTTAACAAGATCAACATTAGCAAGATCGACGTTAGCAAGATAGACATTAACAAGATCGACATTAACAAGATCGACGTTAGCAACATCGACGTTAGCAAGATCGACATTAACAAGATCAACATTAACAAGATCGACATTAACAAGATCGACATTAGCAAGATAGACATTAACAAGATCAACATTAACAAGATCGAAGTTAGGAAGATCGACATTAACAAGATCGACGTTAACAAGATCGACGTTAGGAAGATCGACACTAACAAGATAAACATTAACAAGATAGACATTAACAAAATCGACGTTAGCAAGATCGACATTAGCAAGATTGACATTAACAAGTTCGACGTTAGCAAGATCAACATTAGCAATATCGACATTAGCAAGATCGACGTTAGCAAGATAGACATTAACAAGATCAACATTAACAAGATCGACGTTAGCAAGATCGATGTTAGCAAGATCGACATTAACAAGATCAACATTAACAAGATCAACATTAGCAAGATCGACGTTAGCAAGATAGACATTAACAAGATCGACGTTAGCAAGATCGATGTTAGCAAGATCGACATTAACAAGATCGACATTAACAAGATCAACATTAACAAGATCGACATTAGCAAGATAGACATTAACAAGATCAACATTAACAAGATCGATGTTAGCAAGATCGGTGTTAGTAAGATCGACATTAACAAGATAAACATTAACAAGATCAACATTAGCAAGATCGACGTTAGCAAGATAGACATTAACAAGATCGACGTTAGCAAGATCGATGTTAGCAAGATCGACATTAACAAGATCGACATTAACAAGATCAACATTAAGAAGATCGACATTAGCACGATAGACATTAACAAGATCAACATTAACAAGATCGAAGTTAGCAAGATCGATGTTAATAAGATCGACATTAGCAAGATCGACATGAACAAGATAAACATTAACAAGATCGATATTAACAAGATTGACGTTAGCAAGATCGACATTATGAAGATCGACATTAGCAAGATCGACGTTAGCAAGATCGACATTAACAAGATCCTCATTGACAAGATCAACATTAGCAAGAACGACATTAACAAGATAGACATTAACAAGATCAACGTTAGCAAGATCGACATTAGCAAGAACGACATTAATAAGATAGACATTAACAAGATCGACATTAACAAGATCGACATTAGCAAGATCGACATTAACGAGATCGACATTAACAAGATCGACGTTAGGAAGATCGACACTAACAAGATATACATTTACAAGATCGACATTAACAAGATCGACGTTAGCAAGATCGACATTAACAAGATCGACGTCAGCAAGATCGACATTAGCAATATTGACATTAACAAGATCGACGTTAGCAAGATCGACGTTAGCAAGATCAACATTAGCAATATCGACATTAGCAAGATCGACGTTAGCAAGATAGACATTAACAAGATCAACATTAACAAGATCGACGTTAGCAAGATCGATGTTAGCAAGATCGACATTAACAAGATCAACATTAACAAGATCAACATTAGCAAGATCGACGTTAGCAAGATAGACATTAACAAGATCGACGTTAGCAAGATCGATGTTAGCAAGATCGACATTAACAAGATCGACATTAATAAAATAGACGTTAACAAGATCGACATTAACAAGATCGACATAAGCAAGATCGACATTAACGAGATCGACATTAACAAGATTGACGTTAGCAAGATCAACATTAGCAAGATCGACGTTAACAAGATCAACGTTAGCAAGATCGACATTAACAAGATAAACATTAACAAGATCGACATTAACAAGATCGACGTTAGCAAGATCGATGTTAGCAAGATCGACGTTAGCAAGATCGAAGTTAGCAAGATCGACATTAACAAGATCAACATTAACAAGATCAACGTTAACAAGATCAACATTAGCAAGATAGACATTAACAAGATCAACATTAACAAGATCGAAGTTAGCAAGATCGATGTTAATAAGATCGACATTAGCAAGATCGACATTAACAAGATAAACATTAACAAGATCGATATTAACAAGATTGACGTTATCAAGATCGACATTATCAAGATCGACATTAGCAAGATCGACGTTAACAAGATCGACATTAGCAAGATCGACATTAACGAGATCGACATTAACAAGATTGACGTTAGCAAGATCAACATTAGCAAGATCGACGTTAACAAGATCGACGTCAGCAAGATCGACATTAACAAGATAAACATTAGCAAGATAGACATTAACAAGATCGACATTAACACGAGAGACATTAACAAGATCGACATTAACAAGATCGACGTTAGCAACATCGACGTTAGCAAGATCGACATTAACAAGATCAACATTAACAAGATCGACATTAACAAGATCGACATTAGCAAGATAGACATTAACAAGATCAACATTAACAAGATCGAAGTTAGCAAGATCGATGTTAATAAGATCGACATTAGCAAGATCGACATTAACAAGATAAACATTAACAAGATCGATATTAACAAGATTGACGTTAGCAAGATCGACATTATCAAGATCGACATTAGCAAGATCGACGTTAACAAGATCGACATTAGCAAGATCGACATTAACAAGATCCTCATTAACAAGATCAACATTAGCAAGAACGACATTAACAAGATAGACATTAACAAGATCAACGTTAGCAAGATCGACATTAGCAAGAACGACATTAATAAGATAGACATTAACAAGATCGACATTAACAAGATCGACATTAGCAAGATCGACATTAACGAGATCGACATTAACAAGATCGACATTAACAAGATCAACGTTAACAAGATCAACATTAGCAAGATCGACGTTAGCAAGATAGACATTAACAAGATCGACATTAACAAGATCGACGTTAGCAACATCGACGTTAGCAAGATCGACATTAACAAGATCAACATTAACAAGATCGACATTAACAAGATCGACATTAGCAAGATAGACATTAACAAGATCAACATTAACAAGATCGAAGTTAGGAAGATCGACATTAACAAGATCGACGTTAACAAGATCGACGTTAGGAAGATCGACACTAACAAGATAAACATTAACAAGATAGACATTAACAAAATCGACGTTAGCAAGATCGACATTAGCAAGATTGACATTAACAAGTTCGACGTTAGCAAGATCAACATTAGCAATATCGACATTAGCAAGATCGACGTTAGCAAGATAGACATTAACAAGATCAACATTAACAAGATCGACGTTAGCAAGATCGATGTTAGCAAGATCGACATTAACAAGATCAACATTAACAAGATCAACATTAGCAAGATCGACGTTAGCAAGATAGACATTAACAAGATCGACGTTAGCAAGATCGATGTTAGCAAGATCGACATTAACAAGATCGACATTAACAAGATCAACATTAACAAGATCGACATTAGCAAGATAGACATTAACAAGATCAACATTAACAAGATCGATGTTAGCAAGATCGGTGTTAGTAAGATCGACATTAACAAGATAAACATTAACAAGATCAACATTAGCAAGATCGACGTTAGCAAGATAGACATTAACAAGATCGACGTTAGCAAGATCGATGTTAGCAAGATCGACATTAACAAGATCGACATTAACAAGATCAACATTAAGAAGATCGACATTAGCACGATAGACATTAACAAGATCAACATTAACAAGATCGAAGTTAGCAAGATCGATGTTAATAAGATCGACATTAGCAAGATCGACATGAACAAGATAAACATTAACAAGATCGATATTAACAAGATTGACGTTAGCAAGATCGACATTATGAAGATCGACATTAGCAAGATCGACGTTAGCAAGATCGACATTAACAAGATCCTCATTGACAAGATCAACATTAGCAAGAACGACATTAACAAGATAGACATTAACAAGATCAACGTTAGCAAGATCGACATTAGCAAGAACGACATTAATAAGATAGACATTAACAAGATCGACATTAACAAGATCGACATTAGCAAGATCGACATTAACGAGATCGACATTAAAAAGATCGACGTTAGGAAGATCGACACTAACAAGATATACATTTACAAGATCGACATTAACAAGATCGACGTTAGCAAGATCGACATTAACAAGATCGACGTCAGCAAGATCGACATTAGCAAGATTGACATTAACAAGATCGACGTTAGCAAGATCGACGTTAGCAAGATCAACATTAGCAATATCGACATTAGCAAGATCGACGTTAGCAAGATAGACATTAACAAGATCAACATTAACAAGATCGACGTTAGCAAGATCGATGTTAGCAAGATCGACATTAACAAGATCAACATTAACAAGATCAACATTAGCAAGATCGACGTTAGCAAGATAGACATTAACAAGATCGACGTTAGCAAGATCGATGTTAGCAAGATCGACATTAACAAGATCGACATTAATAAAATAGACGTTAACAAGATCGACATTAACAAGATCGACATAAGCAAGATCGACATTAACGAGATCGACATTAACAAGATTGACGTTAGCAAGATCAACATTAGCAAGATCGACGTTAACAAGATCAACGTTAGCAAGATCGACATTAACAAGATAAACATTAACAAGATCGACATTAACAAGATCGACGTTAGCAAGATCGATGTTAGCAAGATCGACGTTAGCAAGATCGAAGTTAGCAAGATCGACATTAACAAGATCAACATTAACAAGATCAACGTTAACAAGATCAACATTAGCAAGATAGACATTAACAAGATCAACATTAACAAGATCGAAGTTAGCAAGATCGATGTTAATAAGATCGACATTAGCAAGATCGACATTAACAAGATAAACATTAACAAGATCGATATTAACAAGATTGACGTTATCAAGATCGACATTATCAAGATCGACATTAGCAAGATCGACGTTAACAAGATCGACATTAGCAAGATCGACATTAACGAGATCGACATTAACAAGATTGACGTTAGCAAGATCAACATTAGCAAGATCGACGTTAACAAGATCGACGTCAGCAAGATCGACATTAACAAGATAAACATTAGCAAGATAGACATTAACAAGATCGACATTAACACGAGAGACATTAACAAGATCGACATTAACAAGATCGACGTTAGCAACATCGACGTTAGCAAGATCGACATTAACAAGATCAACATTAACAAGATCGACATTAACAAGATCGACATTAGCAAGATAGACATTAACAAGATCAACATTAACAAGATCGAAGTTAGCAAGATCGATGTTAATAAGATCGACATTAGCAAGATCGACATTAACAAGATAAACATTAACAAGATCGATATTAACAAGATTGACGTTAGCAAGATCGACATTATCAAGATCGACATTAGCAAGATCGACGTTAACAAGATCGACATTAGCAAGATCGACATTAACAAGATCCTCATTAACAAGATCAACATTAGCAAGAACGACATTAACAAGATAGACATTAACAAGATCAACGTTAGCAAGATCGACATTAGCAAGAACGACATTAATAAGATAGACATTAACAAGATCGACATTAACAAGATCGACATTAGCAAGATCGACATTAACGAGATCGACATTAACAAGATCGACGTTAGCAAGATCGACGTTAGCAAGATCACCATTAGCAATATCGACGTTAGGAAGATCGACATTAACAAGATCGACATTAACAAGATCGACGTTAGCAAGATCGACATTAACAAGATCGACATTAACAAGATCAACATTAACAAGATCGACGTTAGCAAGATCGATGTTAGCAAGATTGACATTAACAAGATAGACATTAACAAGATCAACATTAGCAAGATCGACGTTAGCAAGATCGACGTTAGCAAGATAGACATTAACAAGATCGACATTAACAAGATCGACGTTAGCAGGATCGATGTTAGCAAGATCGACATTAACAAGATCGACGTTAGCAAGATCGCCGTTAGCAAGATCACCATTAGCAAGATCAACATTAACAAGATCGACGTTAGCAAGATCGAAGTTAGCAAGATCGATGTTAGCAAGATCAACTTTAGCAAGATCAACATTAACAAGATCGACGTTAGCAAGATCGACGTTAGCAAGATCGACATTAACAAGATCGACATTAACAAGATCATAATTAACAAGATCAACATTAACAAGATCGACGTTAGCAAGATCGATGTTAGCAAGATCGACGTTAGCAAGATCGACGTTAGCAAAATCGACATTAGCAAGAAGGACATTAATAAGATAGACATTAACAAGATCGACATTAACAAGATCGACATTAGCAAGATCGATATTAACGAGATCGACATTAACAAGATCGACGTTAGCAAGATCGACGTTAGCAAGATCAACATTAGCAATATCGACGTTAGGAAGATCGACATTAACAAGATCGACATTAACAAGATCGACGTTAGGAAGATCGACACAAACAAGATATACATTAACAAGATAGACATTAACAAGATCGACGTTAGCAAGATCGACATTAGCAAGATTGACATTAACAAGATCGACGTTAGCAAGATCGACGTTAGCAAGATCAACATTAGCAATATCGACGTTAGCAAGATTGACATTAACAAGATCAACATTAACAAGATCAACATTAGCAAGATCGACGTTAGCAAGATAGACATTAACAAGATCGACGTTAGCAAGATCGATGTTAGCAAGATCGACATTAACAAGATCGACATTAACAAGATCGACGTTAGCAAGATCGATGTTAGCAAGATCGACATTAACAAGATCAACATTAACAAGATCAACAGTAGCAAGATCGACGTTAGCAAGATAGACATTAACAAGATCGACGTTAGCAAGATCGACATTAGCAAGATCGATGTTAGCAAGATCGACATTAACAAGATCGACATTAATAAGATAGACGTTAACAAGATCAACATTAGCAAGATCGACGTTAGCAAGATCGACGTTAGCAAGAACGACATTAATAAGATAGACATTAACAAGATCGACATTAGCAAGATCGACATTAACGAGATCGACATTAACAAGATCGACGTTAGCAAGATCGACGTTAGCAAGATCAACATTAGCAATATCGACGTTAGGAAGATCGACATTAACAAGATCGACATTAACAAAATCAACGTTAACAAGATCGACGTTAGGAAGATCGACACTAACAAGATATACATTAACAAGATAGACATTAACAAGATCGACGTTAGCAAGATCGACATTAGCAAGATTGACATTAACAAGATCGACGTTAGCAAGATCGACGTTAGCAAGATCAACATTAGCAATATCGACGTTAGCAAGATCGACAATAACAAGATCAACATTAACAAGATCAACATTAGCAAGATCGACGTGAGCAAGATAGACATTAACAAGATCGACGTTAGCAAGATCGATGTTAGCAAGATCGACATTAACAAGATCGACATTAACAAATTCAACATTAACAAGATCGACGTTAGCAAGATCGATGTTAGCAAGATCGACATTAACAAGATCAACATTAACAAGATCAACATTAGCAAGATCGACGTTAGCAAGATAGACATTAACAAGATCGACGTGAGCAAGATCGACATTAGCAAGATCGATGTTAGCAAGATCGACATTAACGAGATCGACATTAATAAGATAGACGTTAACAAGATCGACATTAACAAGATCGACATTAACGAGATCGACATTAACAAGTTCGACGTTAGCAAGATCGACGTTCGCAAGATCAACATTAGCAATATCGACGTTAGGAAGATCGACATTAACAAGATCGACATTAACATGATCGACGTTAGCAAGATCGACATTAACAAGATCGACATTAACAAGATCAACATTAACAAGATCGAAGTTAGCAAGATCGATGTTAGCAAGATTGACATTAACAAGATCGACATTAACAAGATAGACATTAACAAGATCAACATTAGCAAGATCGACGTTAGCAAGATCGACGTTAGCAAGATCGACATTAACAAGATCAACATTAACAAGATCGACATTAACAAGATCGACATTAGCAAGATAGACATTAACAAGATCAACATTAACAAGATCGATGTTAGCAAGATCGGTGTTAGTAAGATCGACATTAACAAGATAAACATTAACAAGATCAACATTAGCAAGATCGACGTTAGCAAGATAGACATTAACAAGATCGACGTTAGCAAGATCGATGTTAGCAAGATCGACATTAACAAGATCGACATTAACAAGATCAACATTCAGAAGATCGACATTAGCAAGATAGACATTAACAAGATCAACATTAACAAGATCGATGTTAGCAAGATCGGTGTTAGTAAGATCGACATTAACAAGATCGACATTAGCAAGATCAACGTTAGCAAGATCAACATCAGCAAGATCGACGTTAACAAGATCGACGTTAGCAAGATCGACATTAGCAAGATCGACGTTAGCAAGATCGACATTAACAAGATCGACATTAACAAGATCAACATTAACAAGATCAACATTAGCAAGATCGACGTTAGCAAGATAGACATTAACAAGATCGACGTTAGCAAGATCGATGTTAGAAAGATCGACATTAACAAGATCGACATTAACAAGATCAACATTAACAAGATCAACGTTAACAAGATCAACATTAGCAAGATCGACGTTAGCAAGATAGACATTAACAAGATCGACATTAACAAGATCGACGTTAGCAACATCGACGTTAGCAAGATCGACATTAACAAGATCAACATTAACAAGATCGACATTAACAAGATCGACATTAGCAAGATAGACATTAACAAGATCAACATTAACAAGATCGAAGTTAGGAAGATCGACATTAACAAGATCGACGTTAACAAGATCGACGTTAGGAAGATTGACACTAACAAGATAAACATTAACAAGATAGACATGAACAAAATCGACGTTAGCAAGATCGACATTAGCAAGATTGACATTAACAAGTTCGACGTTAGCAAGATCGACGTTAGCAAGATCAACATTAGCAATATCGACATTAGCAAGATCGACGTTAGCAAGATAGACATTAACAAGATCAACATTAACAAGATCGCCGTTAGCAAGATCGATGTTAGCAAGATCGACATTAACAAGATCAACATTAACAAGATCAACATTAGCAAGATCGACGTTAGCAAGATAGACATTAACAAGATCGACGTTAGCAAGATCGATGTTAGCAAGATCGACATTAACAAGATCGACATTAACAAGATCAACATTAACAAGATCGACATTAGCAAGATAGACATTAACAAGATCAACATTAACAAGATCGATGTTAGCAAGATCGGTGTTAGTAAGATCGACATTAACAAGATAAACATTAACAAGATCAACATTAGCAAGATCGACGTTAGCAAGATAGACATTAACAAGATCGACGTTAGCAAGATCGATGTTAGCAAGATCGACATTAACAAGATCGACATTAACAAGATCAACATTAAGAAGATCGACATTAGCACGATAGACATTAACAAGATCAACATTAACAAGATCGATGTTAGCAAGATCGGTGTTAGTAAGATCGACATTAACAAGATCGACGTTAGCAAGATCGACGTTCGCAAGATCGACATTAGCAAGATCGACGTTAGCAAGATCGACATTAACAAGATCGACATTAACAAGATCAACATTAACAAGATCAACATTAGCAAGATCGACGTTAGCAAGATAGACATTAACAAGATCGACGTTAGCAAGATCGATGTTAGAAAGATCGACATTAACAAGATCGACATTAACAAGATCAACATTAACAAGATCAACGTTAACAAGATCAACATTAGCAAGATCGACGTTAGCAAGATCGACGTTAGCAAGATAGACATTAACAAGATCGACATTAACAAGAGAGACATTAACAAGATCGGCATTAACAAGATCGACGTGAGCAACATCGACGTTAGCAAGATCGACATTAACAAGATCAACATTAACAAGATCGACATTAACAAGTACGACATTAGCAAGATAGACATTAACAAGATCAACATTAACAAGATCGAAGTTAGCAAGATCGATGTTAATAAGATCGACATTAGCAAGATCGAAATTAACAAGATAAACATGAACAAGATCGATATTAACAAGATTGACGTTAGCAAGATCGACATTATTAAGATCGACATTAGCAAGATCGACGTTAACAAGATCGACATTAGCAAGATCGACATTAACAAGATCGTCATTAACAAGATCAACATTAGCAAGAACGACATTAACAAGATAGACATTAACAAGATCAACGTTAGCAAGATCGACATTAGCAAGAACGACATTAATAAGATAGACATTAACAAGATCGACATTAACAAGATCGACTTTAGCAAGATCGACATTAACGAGATCGACATTAACAAGATCGACGTTAGCAAGATCGACGTTAGCAAGATCAACATTAGCAATATCGACGTTAGGAAGATCGACATTAACAAGATCGACATGAACAAGATCGACGTTAGCAAGATCGACATTAACAAGATCGACATTAACAAGATCAACATTAACAAGATCGACGTTAGCAAGATCGATGTTAGCAAGATTGACATTAACAAGATCGACATTAACAAGATAGACATTAACAAGATCAACATTAGCAAGATCGACATTAGCAAGATCGACATTAGCAAGATAGACATTAACAAGATCAACATTAACAAGATCGATGTTAGCAAGATCGGTGTTAGTAAGATCGACATTAACAAGATAAACATTAACAAGATCAACATTAGCAAGATCGACGTTAGCAAGATAGACATTAACAAGATCGACGTTAGCAAGATAGACATTAACAAGATCAACATTAACAAGATCAACATTAGCAAGATCGACATTAGCAAGATAGACATTAACAAGATCAACATTAACAAGATCGATGTTAGCAAGATCGGTGTTAGTAAGATCGACATTAACAAGATAAACATTAACAAGATCAACATTAGCAAGATCGACGTTAGCAAGATAGACATTAACAAGATCGACGTTAGCAAGATCGATGTTAGCAAGATCGACATTAACAAGATCGACATTAACAAGATCAACATTAAGAAGATCGACATTAGCACGATAGACATTAACAAGATCAACATTAACAAGATCGATGTTAGCAAGATCGGTGTTAGTAAGATCGACATTAACAAGATCGACGTTAGCAAGATCGACGTTCGCAAGATCGACATTAGCAAGATCGACGTTAGCAAGATCGACATTAACAAGATCGACATTAACAAGATCAACATTAACAAGATCAACATTAGCAAGATCGACGTTAGCAAGATAGACATTAACAAGATCGACGTTAGCAAGATCGATGTTAGAAAGATCGACATTAACAAGATCGACATTAACAAGATCAACATTAACAAGATCAACGTTAACAAGATCAACATTAGCAAGATCGACGTTAGCAAGATCGACGTTAGCAAGATAGACATTAACAAGATCGACATTAACAAGAGAGACATTAACAAGATCGGCATTAACAAGATCGACGTGAGCAACATCGACGTTAGCAAGATCGACATTAACAAGATCAACATTAACAAGATCGACATTAACAAGTACGACATTAGCAAGATAGACATTAACAAGATCAACATTAACAAGATCGAAGTTAGCAAGATCGATGTTAATAAGATCGACATTAGCAAGATCGACATTAACAAGATAAACATGAACAAGATCGATATTAACAAGATTGACGTTAGCAAGATCGACATTATTAAGATCGACATTAGCAAGATCGACGTTAACAAGATCGACATTAGCAAGATCGACATTAACAAGATCGTCATTAACAAGATCAACATTAGCAAGAACGACATTAACAAGATAGACATTAACAAGATCAACGTTAGCAAGATCGACATTAGCAAGAACGACATTAATAAGATAGACATTAACAAGATCGACATTAACAAGATCGACTTTAGCAAGATCGACATTAACGAGATCGACATTAACAAGATCGACGTTAGCAAGATCGACGTTAGCAAGATCAACATTAGCAATATCGACGTTAGGAAGATCGACATTAACAAGATCGACATGAACAAGATCGACGTTAGCAAGGTCGACATTAACAAGATCGACATTAACAAGATCAACATTAACAAGATCGACGTTAGCAAGATCGATGTTAGCAAGATTGACATTAACAAGATCGACATTAACAAGATAGACATTAACAAGATCAACATTAGCAAGATCGACATTAACAAGATCGACGTTAGCAAGATAGACATTAACAAGATCGACATTAACAAGATCGACGTTAGCAAGATCGACATTAACAAGATCAACATTAACAAGATCGACATTAACAAGATCACCATTAGCAAGATCGACGTTAGCGGGATCGATGTTAGCAAGATTGACATTAACAAGATCGACGTTAGCAAGATCGCCGTTAGCAAGATCACCATTAGCAAGATCAACATTAACAAGATCGACGTTAGCAAGATCGAAGTTAGCAAGATCGATGTTAGCAAGATCAACTTTAGCAAGATCGACATTTACAAGATCGACATTAACAAGATCAACATTAACAAGATCAACATTAGCAAGATCAACGTTAGCAAGATCAACATTAGCAAGATCGACGTTAACAAGATCGACGTTAGCAAGATCGACATTAACAAGATAAACATTAACAAGATCGACATTAACAAGATCGACGTTAGCAAGATCGATGTTAGCAAGATCGACGTTAGCAAGATCGATGTTAGCAAGATCGACATTAACAAGATCAACATTAACAAGATCAACGTTAACAAGATCAACATTAGCAAGATCGACGTTAGCAAGATCGACGTTAGCAAGATCGACGTTAGCAAAATCGACATTAGCAAGAACGACATTAATAAGATAGACATTAACAAGATCGACATTAACAAGATCGACATTAGCAAGATCGACATTAACGAGATCGACATTAACAAGATCAACGTTAGCAAGATCAACATTAGCAATATCGACGTTAGGAAGATCGACATTAACAAGATCGACATGAACAAGATCGACATTAACAAGATCGACGTTAGGAAGATCGACACTAACAAGATATACATTAACAAGATAGACATTAACAAGATCGACGTTAGCAAGATCGACATTAGCAAGATTGACATTAACAAGATCGACGTTAGCAAGATCGACGTTAGCAAGATCAACATTAGCAATATCGACGTTAGCAAGATCGACATTAACAAGATCAACATTAACAAGATCAACATTAGCAAGATCGACGTTAGCAAGATAGACATTAACAAGATCGACGTTAGCAAGATCGATGTTAGCAAGATCGACATTAACAAGATCGACATTAACAAGATCAACATTAACAAGATCGACGTTAGCAAGATCGATGTTAGCAAGATCGACATTAACAAGATCAACATTAACAAGATCAACATTAGCAAGATCGACGTTACCAAGATCGACATTAACAAGATCAACATTAATAAGATAGACGTTAACAAGATCGACATTAACAAGATCGACATTAGCAAGATCGACATTAACGAGATCGACATTAACAAGATCGACGTTAGCAAGATCGACGTTAGCAAGATCAACATTAGCAATATCGACGTTAGGAAGATCGACATTAACAAGATCGACATTAACAAGATCGACATTAACAAGATCAACATTAACAAGATCGACGTTAGCAAGATCGATGTTAGCAAGATTGACATTAACAAGATCGACATTAACAAGATAGACATTAACAAGATCAACATTAGCAAGATCGACGTTAGCCAGATAGACGTTAGCAAGATAGACATTAACAAGATCGACATTAACAAGATCGACGTTAGCAAGATCGACGTTAGCAAGATCGACATTAACAAGATCAACATTAACAAGATCGACATTAACAAGATCGACATTAGCAAGATAGTCATTAACAAGATCAACATTAACAAGATCGATGTTAGCAAGATCGATGTTAGAAAGATCGACATTAGCAAGATCGACATTAACAAGATAAACATTAACAAGATCGATATTAACAAGATAGACGTTAGCAAGATCGACATTATCAAGATCGACATTAGCAAGATCGACGTTAGCAAGATCGACATTAGCAAGATCGACATTAACAAGATCAACATTAGCAAGAACGACATTAACAAGATAGACATTAACAAGATCGACGTTAGCAAGATCGACATTAGCAAGAACGACATTAATAAGATAGACATTAACAAGATCGACATTAACAAGATCGACATTAGCAAGATCGACATTAACGAGATCGACATTAACAAGATCGACGTTAGCAAGATCAACGTTAGCAAGATCAACATGAGCAATATCGACGTTAGGAAGATCGACATTAACAAGATCGACATTAACAAGATCGACGTTAACAAGATCGACGTTAGGAAGATCGACACTAACAAGATAAACATTAACAAGATAGACATTAACAAAATCGACGTTAGAAAGATCAACATTAGCAAGATTGACATTAACAAGTTTGACGTTAGCAAGATCGACGTTAGCAAGATCAACATTAGCAATATCGACGTTAGCAAGATCGACGTTAGCAAGATAGACATTAACAAGATCAACATTAACAAGATCGACGTTAGCAAGATCGGTGTTAGTAAGATCGACATTAACAAGATCGACATTAGCAAGATCAACGTTAGCAAGATCAACATCAGCAAGATCGACGTTAACAAGATCGACGTTAGCAAGATCGACATTAGCAAGATCGACGTTAGCAAGATCGACATTAACAAGATCGACATTAACAAGATCAACATTAACAAGATCAACATTAGCAAGATCGACGTTAGCAAGATAGACATGAACAAGATCGACGTTAGCAAGATCGATGTTAGAAAGATCGACATTAACAAGATCGACATTAACAAGATCAACATTAACAAGATCAACGTTAACAAGATCAACATTAGCAAGATCGACGTTAGCAAGATAAACATTAACAAGATCGACATTAACAAGATCGACGTTAGCAACATCGACGTTAGCAAGATCGACATTAACAAGATCAACATTAACAAGATCGACATTAACAAGATCGACATTAGCAAGATAGACATTAACAAGATCAACATTAACAAGATCGAAGTTAGGAAGATCGACATTAACAAGATCGACGTTAACAAGATCGACGTTAGGAAGATCGACACTAACAAGATAAACATTAACAAGATAGACATTAACAAAATCGACGTTAGCAAGATCGACATTAGCAAGATTGACATTAACAAGTTCGACGTTAGCAAGATCAACATTAGCAATATCGACATTAGCAAGATCGACGTTAGCAAGATAGACATTAACAAGATCAACATTAACAAGATCGACGTTAGCAAGATCGATGTTAGCAAGATCGACATTAACAAGATCAACATTAACAAGATCAACATTAGCAAGATCGACGTTAGCAAGATAGACATTAACAAGATCGACGTTAGCAAGATCGATGTTAGCAAGATCGACATTAACAAGATCGACATTAACAAGATCAACATTAACAAGATCGACATTAGCAAGATAGACATTAACAAGATCAACATTAACAAGATCGATGTTAGCAAGATCGGTGTTAGTAAGATCGACATTAACAAGATAAACATTAACAAGATCAACATTAGCAAGATCGACGTTAGCAAGATAGACATTAACAAGATCGACGTTAGCAAGATCGATGTTAGCAAGATCGACATTAACAAGATCGACATTAACAAGATCAACATTAAGAAGATCGACATTAGCACGATAGACATTAACAAGATCAACATTAACAAGATCGATGTTAGCAAGATCGGTGTTAGTAAGATCGACATTAACAAGATCGACGTTAGCAAGATCGACGTTCGCAAGATCAACATCAGCAAGATCGACGTTAACAAGATCGACGTTAGCAAGATCGACATTAGCAAGATCGACGTTAGCAAGATCGACATTAACAAGATCGACATTAAGAAGATCAACATTAACAAGATCAACATTAGCAAGATCGACGTTAGCAAGATAGACATTAACAAGATCGACGTTAGCAAGATCGATGTTAGAAAGATCGACATTAACAAGATCGACATTAACAAGATCAACATTAACAAGATCAACGTTAACAAGATCAACATTAGCAAGATCGACGTTAGCAAGATCGACGTTAGCAAGATAGACATTAACAAGATCGACATTAACAAGAGAGACATTAACAAGATCGGCATTAACAAGATCGACGTTAGCAACATCGACGTTAGCAAGATCGACATTAACAAGATCAACATTAACAAGATCGACATTAACAAGTACGACATTAGCAAGATAGACATTAACAAGATCAACATTAACAAGATCGAAGTTAGCAAGATCGATGTTAATAAGATCGACATTAGCAAGATCGACATTAACAAGATAAACATGAACAAGATCGATATTAACAAGATTGACGTTAGCAAGATCGACATTATCAAGATCGACATTAGCAAGATCGACGTTAACAAGATCGACATTAGCAAGATCGACATTAACAAGATCGTCATTAACAAGATCAACATTAGCAAGAACGACATTAACAAGATAGACATTAACAAGATCAACGTTAGCAAGATCGACATTAGCAAGAACGACATTAATAAGATAGACATTAACAAGATCGACATTAACAAGATCGACTTTAGCAAGATCGACATTAACGAGATCGACATTAACAAGATCGACGTTAGCAAGATCGACGTTAGCAAGATCAACATTAGCAATATCGACGTTAGGAAGATCGACATTAACAAGATCGACATGAACAAGATCGACGTTAGCAAGATCGACATTAACAAGATCGACATTAACAAGATCAACATTAACAAGATCGACGTTAGCAAGATCGATGTTAGCAAGATTGACATTAACAAGATCGACATTAACAAGATAGACATTAACAAGATCAACATTAGCAAGATCGACATTAACAAGATCGACGTTAGCAAGATAGACATTAACAAGATCGACATTAACAAGATCGACGTTAGCAAGATCGACATTAACAAGATCAACATTAACAAGATCGACATTAACAAGATCACCATTCGCAAGATCGACGTTAGCGGGATCGATGTTAGCAAGATTGACATTAACAAGATCGACGTTAGCAAGATCGCCGTTAGCAAGATCACCATTAGCAAGATCAACATTAACAAGATCGACGTTAGCAAGATCGAAGTTAGCAAGATCGATGTTAGCAAGATCAACTTTAGCAAGATCGACATTAACAAGATCGACATTAACAAGATCAACATTAACAAGATCAACATTAGCAAGATCAACGTTAGCAAGATCAACATTAGCAAGATCGACGTTAACAAGATCGACGTTAGCAAGATCGACATTAACAAGATAAACATTAACAAGATCGACATTAACAAGATCGACGTTAGCAAGATCGATGTTAGCAAGATCGACGTTAGCAAGATCGATGTTAGCAAGATCGACATTAACAAGATCAACATTAACAAGATCAACGTTAACAAGATCAACATTAGCAAGATCGACGTTAGCAAGATCGACGTTAGCAAGATCGACGTTAGCAAAATCGACATTAGCAAGAACGACATTAATAAGATAGACATTAACAAGATCGACATTAACAAGATCGACTTTAGCAAGATCGACATTAACGAGATCGACATTAACAAGATCAACGTTAGCAAGATCAACATTAGCAATATCGACGTTAGGAAGATCGACATTAACAAGATCGACATGAACAAGATCGACGTTAACAAGATCGACGTTAGGAAGATCGACACTAACAAGATATACATTAACAAGATAGACATTAACAAGATCGACGTTAGCAAGATCGACATTAGCAAGATTGACATTAACAAGATCGACGTTAGCAAGATCGACGTTAGCAAGATCAACATTAGCAATATCGACGTTAGCAAGATCGACATTAACAAGATCAACATTAACAAGATCAACATTAGCAAGATCGACGTTAGCAAGATAGACATTAACAAGATCGACGTTAGCAAGATCGATGTTAGCAAGATCGACATTAACAAGATCGACATTAACAAGATCAACATTAACAAGATCGACGTTAGCAAGATCGATGTTAGCAAGATCGACATTAACAAGATCAACATTAACAAGATCAACATTAGCAAGATCGACGTTAGCAAGATCGACATTAACAAGATCAACATTAATAAGATAGACGTTAACAAGATCGACATTAACAAGATCGACATTAGCAAGATCGACATTAACGAGATCGACATTAACAAGATCGACGTTAGCAAGATCGACGTTAGCAAGATCAACATTAGCAATATCGACGTTAGGAAGATCGACATTAACAAGATCGACATTAACAAGATCGACATTAACAAGATCAACATTAACAAGATCGACGTTAGCAAGATCGATGTTAGCAAGATTGACATTAACAAGATCGACATTAACAAGATATACATTAACAAGATCAACATTAGCAAGATCGACGTTAGCCAGATAGACGTTAGCAAGATAGACATTAACAAGATCGACATTAACAAGATCGACGTTAGCAACATCGACGTTAGCAAGATCGACATTAACAAGATCAACATTAACAAGATCGACATTAACAAGATCGACATTAGCAAGATAGACATTAACAAGATCAACATTAACAAGATCGATGTTAGCAAGATCGATGTTAGAAAGATCGACATTAGCAAGATCGACATTAACAAGATAAACATTAACAAGATCGATATTAACAAGATAGACGTTAGCAAGATCGACATTATCAAGATCGACATTAGCAAGATCGACGTTAGCAAGATCGACATTAGCAAGATCGACATTAACAAGATCGTCATTAACAAGATCAACATTATCAAGAACGACATTAACAAGATAGACATTAACAAGATCGACGTTAGCAAGATCGACATTAGCAAGAACGACATTAATAAGATAGACATTAACAAGATCGACATTAACAAGATCGACATTAGCAAGATCGACATTAACGAGATCGACATTAACAAGATCGACGTTAGCAAGATCGACGTTAGCAAGATCAACATTAGCAATATCGACGTTAGGAAGATCGACGTTAGGAAGATCGACATTAACAAGATCGATGTTAACAAGATCGACGTTAGGAAGATCGACACTAACAAGATAAACATTAACAAGATAGACATTAACAAAATCGACGTTAGCAAGATCAACATTAGCAAGATTGACATTAACAAGTTTGACGTTAGCAAGATCGACGTTAGCAAGATCAACATTAGCAATATCGACGTTAGCAAGATCGACGTTAGCAAGATAGACATTAACAAGATCAACATTAACAAGATCGACGTTAGCAAGATCGATGTTAGCAAGATCGACATTAACAAGATCAACATTAACAAGATCGACATTAGCAAGATAGACATTAACAAGATCAACATTAACAAGATCGATGTTAGCAAGATCGGTGTTAGTAAGATCGACATTAACAAGATAAACATTAACAAGATCAACATTAGCAAGATCGACGTTAGCAAGATAGACATTAACAAGATCGACGTTAGCAAGATCGATGTTAGCAAGATCGACATTAACAAGATCGACATTAACAAGATCAACATTAAGAAGATCGACATTAGCAAGATAGACATTAACAAGATCAACATTAACAAGATCGATGTTAGCAAGATCGGTGTTAGTAAGATCGACATTAACAAGATCGACGTTAGCAAGATCGACGTTAGCAAGATTAACATCAGCAAGATCAACGTTAACAAGATCGACGAAAGCAAGATCGACATTAACAAGATCGACATTAACAAGATCGACGTTAGCAAGTTCGACATTAGCAAGATCGACGTTAGCAAGATCGACATTAACAAGATCGACATTAACAAGATCAACATTAACAAGATCAACATTAGCAAGATCGACGTTAGCAAGATCGACATGAACAAGATCGACGTTAGCAAGATCGATGTTAGAAAGATCGACATTAACAAGATCGACATTAACAAGATCAACATTAACAAGATCGACATTAGCAAGATAGACATTAACGAGATCAACATTAACAAGATCGATGTTAGCAAGATCGATGTTAGTAAGATCGACGTTAGGAAGATCGACATTAACAAGATCGACGTTAGCAAGATCGACATTAGCAAGAACGACGTTAGCAAGATCAACATTAGCAAGATCGACGTTAACAAGATCGACGTTAGCAAGATCGACATTAACAAGATAAACATTAACAAGATCGACATTAACAAGATCGACGTTCGCAAGATCGATGTTAGCAAGATCGACGTAAGCAAGATCGATGTTAGCAAGATCGACATTAACAAGATCGACATTAACAATATCGACATTAACAAGATCGACGTTAGCAACATCGACGTTAGCAAGATCGACATTAACAAGATCAACATTAACAAGATCGACATTAACAAGATCGACATTAGCAAGATAGACATTAACAAGATCAACATTAACAAGATCGAAGTTAGCAAGATCGATGTTAATAAGATCGACATTAGCAAGATCTACATGAACAAGATAAACATTAACAAGATCGATATTAACAAGATTGACGTTAGCAAGATCGACATTATGAAGATTGACATTAGCCAGATCGACATTAACAAGATCCTCATTAACAAGATCAACATTAGCAAGAACGACATTAACAAGATAGACATTAACAAGATCAACGTTAGCAAGATCGACATTAGCAAGAACGACGTTAATAAGATAGACATTAACAAGATCGACATTAGCAAGATCGACATTAACTAGATCGACATTAACAAGATCGACGTTAACAAGATCGACGTTAGGAAGATCGACACTAACAAGATATACATTAACAAGATAGACATTAACAAGATCGACGTTAGCAAGATTGACATTAACAAGATCGACGTTAGCAAGATCGACGTTAGCAAGATCAACATTAGCAATATCGACGTTAGCAAGATCGACGTTAGCAAGATCGACGTTAGCAAGATCGATGTTAGCAAGATCGACATTAACAAGATCAACATTAACAAGCTCAACATTAACAAGATCGACGTTAGCAAGATCGACATTTACAAGATCGACGTTAGCAAGATCGACATTAACAACAACGACATTAACAAGATGAACATTAACAAGATCGACATTAACAACATAGAAATTAACAAGATCAACATTAACAAGATCGACGTTAGCAAGATCGATGTTAGCAAGATCGTCATTAACATGATCAACATTAACAAGATCGACGTTAGCAAGATCGACGTTAGCAAGATCGACGTTAGCAAGATCGACATTAGCAAGATCGACGTTAGCAAAATCGATGTTAGCAAGATCGACATTAACAAGATCAACATTAACAAGATCGACATTAACAAGATCGACATTAACAAGAGAGACATTAACAGGATCAACATTAGCAAGATAGACATTAACAAGATCGACGTTAACAAGATCAGCATTAACAAGATCGACGTTAGCAAGATCGACATTAACAAGATCGACATTAACAAGATAGACATTAGCAAGGTTGACGTTAACAAGATCGACATTAACAAGATCGGCGTTAACAAGATCGATGTTAGCAAGATCGACATTAACAAGATCAACATTAACAAGATCGACGTTAGCAAGATCGATGTTAGCAAGATTGACATTAACAAGATCGACATTAACAAGATAGACATTAACAAGATCAACATTAGCAAGATCGACGTTAGCAAGATCGACGTTAGCAAGATAGACATTAACAAGATCGACATTAACAAGATCGACGTTAGCAAGATCGACGTTAGCAAGATCGACATTAACAAGATCAACATTAACAAGATCGACATTAACAAGATCGACATTAGCAAGATAGACATTAACAAGATCAACATTAACAAGATCGATGTTAGCAAGGTCGATGTTAGAAAGATCGACATTAGCAAGATCGACATTAACAAGATAAACATTAACAATATCGATATTAATAAGATTGACGTTCGCAAGATCGACATTATCAAGATCGACATTAGCAAGATCGACGTTAGCAAGATCGACATTAGCAAGATCGACATTAACAAGATGGTCATTAACAAGATCAACATTAGCAAGAACGACATTAACAAGATCGACATTAACAAGATCGACATTAGCAAGATCGACATTAGCAAGAACGACATTAATAAGATAGACATTAACAAGATCGACATTAACAAGATCGACATTAGCAAGATCGACATTAACGAGATCGACGTTAGAAAGATCAACATTAGCAATATCGACGTTAGGAAGATCGACATTAACAAGATCGACATTAACAAGATCGACGTTAACAAGATCGACGTTAGGAAGATCGACACTAACAAGATATACATTAACAAGATAGACATTAACAAGATCGACGTTAGCAAGATCGACATTAGCAAGATTGACATTAACAAGATCGACGTTAGCATGATCGACGTTAGCAAGATCAACATTAGCAATATCGACGTTAGCAAGATCGACGTTAGCAAGATAGACATTAACAAGATCAACATTAACAAGATCGACGTTAGCAAGATCGATGTTAGCAAGATCGACATTAACAAGATCAACATTAACAAGATCAACATTAGCAAGATCGAAGTTAGCAAGATAGACATTAACAAGATCGACGTTCGCAAGATCGATGTGAGCAAGATCGACATTAACAAGATCAACATTAACAAGATCAACATTCGCAAGATCGACGTTAGCAAGATAGACATTAACAAGATCGTCGTTAGCAAGATCAATGTTAGCAAGATCGACATTAACAAGGTCAACATTAACAAGATCAACATTAGCAAGATCGACATTAGCAAGATAGACATTAACAAGATCAACATTAACAAGATCGATGTTAGCAAGATCGGTGTTAGTAAGATCGACATTAACAAGTTAAACATTAACAAGATCAACATTAGCAAGATTGACGTTAGCAAGATAGACATTAACAAGATCGACGTTAGCAAGATCGATGTTAGCAAGATCGACATTAACAAGATCGACATTATGAAGATCGACATTAGCAAGATCGACGTTAGCAAGATCGACATTAGCAAGATCGACATTAACAAGATCCTCATTAACAAGATCAACATTAGCAAGAACAACATTAACAAGATAGACATTAACAAGATCAACGTTAGCAAGATCGACATTAGCAAGACCGACATTAATAAGATAGACATTAACAAGATCGACATTAACAAGATCGACATGAGCAAGATCGACATTAACGAGATCGACATTAACAAGATCGACGTTAACAAGATCGACATTAGGAAGATTGACATTAACAAGATCGACGTTAGCAAGATCGACGTTAGCAAGATCAACATTAGCAATATCGACGTTAGCAAGATCGACGTTAGCAAGATCAACATTAGCAAGATCGACGTTAGCAAGATAGACATTAACAAGATCGACGTTAGCAAGATCGATGTTAGCAAGATCGACATTAACAAGATCGACATTAATAAAATAGACGTTAACAAGATCGACATTAACAAGATCGACATTAGCAAGATCGACATTAACGAGATCGACATTAACAAGATTGACGTTAGCAAGATCAACATTAGCAAGATCGACGTTAACAAGATCGACGTTAGCAAGATCGACATTAACAAGATAAACATTAACAAGATCAACATTAACAAGATCGACGTTAGCAAGATCGATGTTAGCAAGATCGACGTTAGCAAGATCGATGTTAGCAAGATCGACATTAACAAGATCAACATTAACAAGATCAACGTTAACAAGATCAACATTAGCAAGATCGACGTTAGCAAGATCGACGTTAGCAAGATAGACATTAACAAGATCGACATTAACAAGAGAGACATTAACAAGATCGACATTAACAAGATCGACGTTAGCAACATCGACGTTAGCAAGATCGACATTAACAAGATCAACATTAACAAGATCGACATTAACAAGATCGACATTAGCAAGATAGACATTAACAAGATCAACATTAACAAGATCGAAGTTAGCAAGATCGATGTTAATAAGATCGACATGAGCAAGATCGACATTAACAAGATCGATATTAACAAGATTGACGTTAGCAAGATCGACATTATCAAGATCGACATTAGCAAGATCGACGTTAACAAGATCGACATTAGCAAGATCGACATTAACAAGATCGTCATTAACAAGATCAACATTAGCAAGAACGACATTAACAAGATAGACATTAACAAGATCAACGTTAGCAAGATCGACATTAGCAAGAACGACATTAATAAGATAGACATTAACAAGATCGACATTAACAAGATCGTCATTAGCAAGATCGACATTAACGAGATCGACATTAACAAGATCGACGTTAGCAAGATCGACGTTAGCAAGATCAATATTAGCAATATCGACGTTAGGAAAATCGACATAAACAAGATCGATATTAACAAGATCGACGTTAGCAAGATCGACATTAACAAGATCAACATTAGCAAGATCAACGTTAGCAAGATAGACATTAACAAGATCGACGTTAGCAAGATCGATGTTAGAAAGATCGACATTAACAAGATCGACATTAACAAGAGCAACATTAACAAGATCGACATTAGCAAGATAGACATTAACAAGATCAACATTAACAAGATCGATGTTAGCAAGATCGATGTTAGTAAGATCGACGTTAGGAAGATCGACATTAACAAGATCGACATTAGCAAGATCAACGTTAGCAAGATCAACATTAGCAAGATCGACGTTAACAAAATCGACGTTAGCAAGATCGACATTAACAAGATAAACATTAACAAGATCGACATTAACAAGATCGACGTTAGCAAGATCGATGTTAGCAAGATCGACGTTAGCAAGATCGATGTTAGCAAGATCGACATTAACAAGATCAACATTAACAAGATCAACGTTAACAAGATCAACATTAGCAAGATCGACGTTAGCAAGATCGACGTTAGCAAGATCAACATTAGCAATATCGACATTCGGAAGATCGACATTAACAAGATCGACATTAACAAGATCGACGTTAGCAAGATCGACATTAACAAGATCGACATTAACAAGATCAACATTACCAAGATCGACGTTAGCAAGATTGACATTAACAAGATCGACATTAACAAGATAGACATTAACAAGATCAACATTAGCAAGATCGACATTAGCAAGATCGACGTTAGCAAGATCGACATTAGCAAGAACGACATTAATAAGATAGACATTAACAAGATCGACATTAACAAGATCGATATTAGCAAGATCGACATTAACGAGATCGACATTAACAAGATCGACGTTAGCAAGATCGACGTTAGCAAGATCAACATTAGCAATATCGACGTTAGGAAGATCGACATTAACAAGATCGACGTTAACAAGATCGACGTTAGGAAGATCGACACTAACAAGATATACATTAACAAGATAGACATTAACAAGATCGACGTTAGCAAGATCGACATTAGCAAGATTGACATTAACAAGATCGACGTTAGCAAGATCGACGTTAGCAAGATCAACATTAACAAGATCAACATTAACACGAACGACATTAACAAGATCACCATTAGCAAGATCGACGTTAGCAGGATCGATGTTAGCAAGATCGACATTAGCAAGATCGACGTTAGCAAGATTGACATTAACAAGATCGACATTAACAAGATAGACATTAACAAGATCAACATTAGCAAGATCGACGTTAGCAAGATCGACGTTAGCAAGATCGACGTTAGCAAGATCAACATTAGCAATATCGACGTTCGGAAGATCGACATTAACAAGATCGACATTAACAAGATCGACGTTAGCAAGATCGACATTAACAAGATCGACATTAACAAGATCAACATTACCAAGATCGACGTTAGCAAGATCGAGGTTAGCAAGATCGACGTTAGCAGGATCGATGTTAGCAAGATCGACATTAGCAAGATCGACGTTAGCAAGATTGACATTAACAAGATCGACATTAACAAGATAGACATTAACAAGATCAACATTAGCAAGATCGACATTAACAAGATCGACGTTAGCAAGATCGACGTTAGCAAGATCAACATTAGCAATATCGACGTTAGGAAGATCGACATTAACAAGATCGACATTAACAAGATCGACGTTAGCAAGATCGACATTAACAAGATCGACATTAACAAGATCAACATTACCAAGATCGACGTTAGCAAGATCGAGGTTAGCAAGATTGACATTAGCAAGATCGATGTTAGCAAGATCGACATTAACAAGATCAACATGAGCAAGATCGACGTTAGCAAGATAGACATTAACAAGATCGACGTTAGCAAGATCGACATTAGCAAGATCGATGTTAGCAAGATCGACATTAACAAGATCAACATTAACAAGATCAACATTAGCAAGACCGACGTTAGCAAGATAGACATTAACAAGATCGACGTTAGCAAGATCGACATTAGCAAGATCGATGTTAGCAAGATAGACATTAACAAGATCGACATTAATAAGATCGACGTTAGCAAGATCGACGTTAGCAAGATCGACATTAACAAGATCAACATTAACAAGATCGACATTAACAAGATCGACATTAGCAAGATAGACATTAACAAGATCGATGTTAGCAAGATCGATGTTAGAAAGATCGACATTAGCAAGATCGACATTAACAAGATAAACATTAACAAGATCGATATTAACAAGATAGACGTTAGCAAGATCGACATTATCAAGATCGACATTAGCAAGATCGACGTTAACAAGATCGACGTTAGCAAGATCGACATTAACAAGATAAACATTAACAAGATCGACATTAACAAGATCGACGTTAGCAAGATCGATGTTAGCCAGATCGACGTAAGCAAGATCGATGTTAGCAAGATCGACATTAACAAGATCGACATTAACAAGATCAACGTTAACAAGATCAACATTAGCAGGATCGACGTTAGCAAGATCGAGGTTAGCAAGATCGACATTAACAAGATCAACATTAACAAGATCAACATTAGCAAGATCGACGTTAGCAAGATCGATGTTAGCAAGATCGACATTAACAACATCGACATTAATAAAATAGACGTTAACAAGATCGACATTAACATGATCGACATTAGCAAGATCGACATAAACGAGATCGACATTAACAAGATTGACGTTAGCAAGATCAACATTAGCAAGATCGACGTTAACAAGATCGACGTTAGCAAGATCGATGTTAGCAAGATCGACGTTAGCAAGATCGAAGTTAGCAAGATCGACATTAACAAGATCAACATTAACAAGATCAACGTTAACAAGATCAACATTAACAAGATCGACGTTAGCAAGATCGACATTAGCAAGACTGACATTAACAAGATCGACGTTAGCAAGATCGACGTTAGCAAGATCAACATTAACAAGATCAACATTAACAAGATCGACATTAACAAGATCGACATTAGCAAGATCGACATTAGCAAGAACGACATTAATAAGATAGACATTAACAAGATCGACATTAACAAGATCGACATTAGCAAGATCGACATTAACGAGATCGACGTTAGAAAGATCAACATTAGCAATATCGACGTTAGGAAGATCGACATTAACAAGATCGACATTAACAAGATCGACGTTAACAAGATCGACGTTAGGAAGATCGACACTAACAAGATATACATTAACAAGATAGACATTAACAAGATCGACGTTAGCAAGATCGACATTAGCAAGATTGACATTAACAAGATCGACGTTAGCATGATCGACGTTAGCAAGATCAACATTAGCAATATCGACGTTAGCAAGATCGACGTTAGCAAGATAGACATTAACAAGATCAACATTAACAAGATCGACGTTAGCAAGATCGATGTTAGCAAGATCGACATTAACAAGATCAACATTAACAAGATCAACATTAGCAAGATCGAAGTTAGCAAGATAGACATTAACAAGATCGACGTTCGCAAGATCGATGTGAGCAAGATCGACATTAACAAGATCAACATTAACAAGATCAACATTCGCAAGATCGACGTTAGCAAGATAGACATTAACAAGATCGTCGTTAGCAAGATCAATGTTAGCAAGATCGACATTAACAAGGTCAACATTAACAAGATCAACATTAGCAAGATCGACATTAGCAAGATAGACATTAACAAGATCAACATTAACAAGATCGATGTTAGCAAGATCGGTGTTAGTAAGATCGACATTAACAAGTTAAACATTAACAAGATCAACATTAGCAAGATTGACGTTAGCAAGATAGACATTAACAAGATCGACCTTAGCAAGATCGATGTTAGCAAGATCGACATTAACAAGATCGACATTATGAAGATCGACATTAGCAAGATCGACGTTAGCAAGATCGACATTAGCAAGATCGACATTAACAAGATCCTCATTAACAAGATCAACATTAGCAAGAACAACATTAACAAGATAGACATTAACAAGATCAACGTTAGCAAGATCGACATTAGCAAGACCGACATTAATAAGATAGACATTAACAAGATCGACATTAACAAGATCGACATGAGCAAGATCGACATTAACGAGATCGACATTAACAAGATTGACGTTAGCAAGATCAACATTAGCAAGATCGACGTTAACAAGATCGACGTTAGCAAGATCGACATTAACAAGATAAACATTAACAAGATCAACATTAACAAGATCGACGTTAGCAAGATCGATGTTAGCAAGATCGACGTTAGCAAGATCGATGTTAGCAAGATCGACATTAACAAGATCAACATTAACAAGATCAACGTTAACAAGATCAACATTAGCAAGATCGACGTTAGCAAGATCGACGTTAGCAAGATAGACATTAACAAGATCGACATTAACAAGAGAGACATTAACAAGATCGACATTAACAAGATCGACGTTAGCAACATCGACGTTAGCAAGATCGACATTAACAAGATCAACATTAACAAGATCGACATTAACAAGATCGACATTAGCAAGATAGACATTAACAAGATCAACATTAACAAGATCGAAGTTAGCAAGATCGATGTTAATAAGATCGACACGAGCAAGATCGACATTAACAAGATCGATATTAACAAGATTGACGTTAGCAAGATCGACATTATCAAGATCGACATTAGCAAGATCGACGTTAACAAGATCGACATTAGCAAGATCGACATTAACAAGATTGTCATTAACAAGATCAACATTAGCAAGAACGACATTAACAAGATAGACATTAACAAGATCAACGTTAGCAAGATCGACATTAGCAAGAACGACATTAATAAGATAGACATTAACAAGATCGACATTAACAAGATCGTCATTAGCAAGATCGACATTAACGAGATCGACATTAACAAGATCGACGTTAGCAAGATCGACGTTAGCAAGATCAATATTAGCAATATCGACGTTAGGAAAATCGACATAAACAAGATCGATATTAACAAGATCGACGTTAGCAAGATCGACATTAACAAGATCGACATTAACAAGATCAACATTAACAAGATCGACGTTAGCAAGATCGATGTTAGCAAGATTGACATTAACAAGATCGACATTAACAAGATAGACATTAACAAGATCAATATTCGCAAGATTGACGTTAGCAATATCGACGTTAGCAAGATAGACATTAACAAGATCGACATTAACAAGATCGACGTTAGCACGATCGACGTTAGCAAGATCGACATTAACAAGATCAACATTAACAAGATCGACATTAACAAGATCGACATTAGCAAGATAGACATTAACAAGATCGATGTTAGCAAGATCGATGTTAGAAAGATCGACATTAGCAAGATCGACATTAACAAGATAAACATTAACAAGATCGATATTAACAAGATAGACGTTAGCAAGATCGACATTATCAAGATCGACATTAGCAAGATCGACGTTAACAAGATCGACGTTAGCAAGATCGACATTAAAAAGATAAACATTAACAAGATCGACATTAACAAGATCGACGTTAGCAAGATCGATGTTAGCCAGATCGACGTAAGCAAGATCGATGTTAGCAAGATCGACATTAACAAGATCGACATTAACAAGATCAACGTTAACAAGATCAACATTAGCAAGATCGACGTTAGCAAGATCGAGGTTAGCAAGATCGACATTAACAAGATCAACATTAACAAGATCAACATTAGCAAGATCGACGTTAGCAAGATAGACATTAACAAGATCGACGTTAGCAAGATCGATGTTAGCAAGATCGGCATTAACAAGATCGACATTAATAAAATAGACGTTAACAAGATCGACATTAACATGATCGACATTAGCAAGATCGACATAAACGAGATCGACATTAACAAGATTGACGTTAGCAAGATCAACATTAGCAAGATCGACGTTAACAAGATCTACGTTAGCAAGATCGATGTTAGCAAGATCGACGTTAGCAAGATCGAAGTTAGCAAGATCGACATTAACAAGATCAACATTAACAAGATCAACGTTAACAAGATCAACATTAGCAAGATCGACGTTAGCAAGATCGACGTTAGCAAGATCGACATTAGCAAGATAGACATTAAGAAGATCGACATTAACAAGAGAGACATTAACAAGATCGACATTAACAAGATCGACGTTAGCAACTTCGACGTTAGCAAGATCGACATTAACAAGATCAACATTAACAAGATCGACATTAACAAGATCGACATTAGCAAGATAGACATTAACAAGATCAACATTAACAAGATCGAAGTTAGCAAGATCGATGTTAATAAGATCGACATTATCAAGATCGACATTAGCAAGATCGACGTTAACAAGATCGACATTAGCAAGGTCGACATTAACAAGATCGTCATTAACAAGATCAACATTAGCAAGAACGACATTAACAAGATAGACATTAACAAGATCAACGTTAGCAAGATCGACATTAGCAAGAACGACATTAATAAGATAGACATTAACAAGATCGACATTAACAAGATCAACATTAGCAAGATCGACGTTAGCAAGATAGACGTTAGCAAGATAGACATTAACAAGATCGACATTAACAAGATCGACGTTAGCAAAATCGACGTTAGCAAGATCGACATTAACAAGATCAACATTAACAAGATCGACATTAACAAGATCGACATTAGCAAGATAGACATTAACAAGATCAACATTAACAAGATATATGTTAGCAAGATCGATGTTAGAAAGATCGACATTAGCAAGATCGACATTAACAAGGTAAACATTAACAAGATCGATATTAACAAGATAGACGTTAGCAAGATCGACATTATCAAGATCGACATTAGCAAGATCGACGTTAGCAAGATCGACATTAGCAAGATCGACATTAACAAGATCGACATTAACAAGATCGTCATTAACAAGATCAACATTAGCAAGAACGACATTAACAAGATAGACATTAACAAGATCGACGTTAGCAAGATCGACATTAGCAAGAACGACATTAATAAGATAGACATTAACAAGATCGACATTAACAAGATCGACATTAGCAAGATCGACATTAACGAGATCGACATTAACAAGATCGACGTTAGCAAGATCGACGTTAGCAAGATCAACATTCGCAATATCGACGTTAGGAAGATCGACACTAACAAGATCGACATTAACAAGATCGACGTTAACAAGATCGACGTTAGGAAGATCGACACTAACAAGATAAACATTAACAAGATAGACATTAACAAAATCGACGTTAGCAAGATCGACATTAGCAAGATTGACATTAACAAGTTCGACGTTAGCAAGATCGACGTTAGCAAGATAGACATTAACAAGATCGACGTTAGCAAGATCGATGTTAGCAAGATCGATGTTAGCAAGATCAACTTTAGCAAGATCAACATTAACAAGATCGACGTTAGCAAGATCGACGTTAGCAAGATCGACATTAACAAGATCGACATTAACAAGATCAACATTAACAAGATCAACATTAGCAAGATCAACGTTAGCAAGATAGACATTAACAAGATCGACGTTAGCAAGATCGATGTTAGCCAGATCGACGTAAGCAAGATCGATGTTAGCAAGATCGACATTAACAAGATCGACATTAACAAGATCAACGTTAACAAGATCAACATTAGCAAGATCGACGTTAGCAAGATCGAGGTTAGCAAGATCGACATTAACAAGATCAACATTAACAAGATCAACATTAGCAAGATCGACGTTAGCAAGATAGACATTAACAAGATCGACGTTAGCAAGATCGATGTTAGCAAGATCGACATTAACAAGATCGACATTAATAAAATAGACGTTAACAAGATCGACATTAACATGATCGACATTAGCAAGATCGACATAAACGAGATCGACATTAACAAGATTGACGTTAGCAAGATCAACATTAGCAAGATCGACGTTAACAAGATCGACGTTAGCAAGATCGATGTTAGCAAGATCGACGTTAGCAAGATCGAAGTTAGCAAGATCGACATTAACAAGATCAACATTAACAAGATCAACGTTAACAAGATCAACATTAGCAAGATCGACGTTAGCAAGATCGACGTTAGCAAGATAGACATTAAGAAGATCGACATTAACAAGAGAGACATTAACAAGATCGACATTAACAAGATCGACGTTAGCAACTTCGACGTTAGCAAGATCGACATTAACAAGATCAACATTAACAAGATCGACATTAACAAGATCGACATTAGCAAGATAGACATTAACAAGATCAACATTAACAAGATCGAAGTTAGCAAGATCGATGTTAATAAGATCGACATTATCAAGATCGACATTAGCAAGATCGACGTTAACAAGATCGACATTAGCAAGATCGACATTAACAAGATCGTCATTAACAAGATCAACATTAGCAAGAACGACATTAACAAGATAGACATTAACAAGATCAACGTTAGCAAGATCGACATTAGCAAGAACGACATTAATAAGATAGACATTAACAAGATCGACATTAACAAGATCAACATTAGCAAGATCGACGTTAGCAAGATAGACGTTAGCAAGATAGACATTAACAAGATCGACATTAACAAGATCGACGTTAGCAAAATCGACGTTAGCAAGATCGACATTAACAAGATCAACATTAACAAGATCGACATTAACAAGATCGACATTAGCAAGATAGACATTAACAAGATCAACATTAACAAGATATATGTTAGCAAGATCGATGTTAGAAAGATCGACATTAGCAAGATCGACATTAACAAGGTAAACATTAACAAGATCGATATTAACAAGATAGACGTTAGCAAGATCGACATTATCAAGATCGACATTAGCAAGATCGACGTTAGCAAGATCGACATTAGCAAGATCGACATTAACAAGATCGACATTAACAAGATCGTCATTAACAAGATCGACATTAGCAAGATCGACATTAACGAGATCGACATTAACAAGATCGACGTTAGCAAGATCGACGTTAGCAAGATCAACATTCGCAATATCGACGTTAGGAAGATCGACATTAACAAGATCGACATTAACAAGATCGACGTTAACAAGATCGACGTTAGGAAGATCGACACTAACAAGATAAACATTAACAAGATAGACATTAACAAAATCGACGTTAGCAAGATCGACATTAGCAAGATTGACATTAACAAGTTCGACGTTAGCAAGATCGACGTTAGCAAGATAGACATTAACAAGATCGACGTTAGCAAGATCGATGTTAGCAAGATCGACATTAACAAGATCGACATTAATAAAATAGACGTTAACAAGATCGACATTAACATGATCGACATTAGCAAGATCGACATTAACGAGATCGACATTAACAAGATTGACGTTAGCAAGATCAACATTAGCAAGATCGACGTTAACAAGATCGACGTTAGCAAGATCGATGTTAGCAAGATCGACGTTAGCAAGATCGAAGTTAGCAAGATCGACATTAACAAGATCAACATTAACAAGATCAACGTTAACAAGATCAACATTAGCAATATCGACGTTAGCAAGATCGACGTTAGCAAGATAGACATTAACAAGATCGACATTAACAAGAGAGACATTAACAAGATCGACATTAACAAGATCGACGTTAGCAACATCGACGTTAGCAAGATCGACATTAACAAGATCAACATTAACAAGATCGACATTAACAAGATCGACATTAGCAAGATAGACATTAACAAGATCAACATTAACAAGATCGAAGTTAGCAAGATCGATGTTAATAAGATCGACATTATCAAGATCGACATTAGCATGATCGACGTTAACAACATCGACATTAGCAAGATCGACATTAACAAGATCGTCATTAACAAGATCAACATTAGCAAGAACGACATTAACAAGATAGACATTAACAAGATCAACGTTAGCAAGATCGACATTAGCAAGAACGACATTAATAAGATAGACATTAACAAGATCGACATTAACAAGATCAACATTAGCAAGATCGACGTTAGCAAGATAGACGTTAGCAAGATAGACATTAACAAGATCGACATTAACAAGATCGACGTTAGCAAGATCGACGTTTGCAAGATCGACATTAACAAGATCAACATTAACAAGATCGACATCAACAAGATCGACATTAGCAAGATAGACATTAACAAGATCAACATTAACAAGATATATGTTAGCAAGATCGATGTTAGAAAGATCGACATTAGCAAGATCGACATTAACAAGGTAAACATTAACAAGATCGATATTAACAAGATAGACGTTAGCAAGATCGACATTATCAAGATCGACTTTCGCAAGATCGACGTTAGCAAGATCGACATTAGCAAGATCGACATTAACAAGATCGACATTAACAAGATCGTCATTAGCAAGAACGACATTAACAAGATAGACATTAACAAGATCGACGTTAGCAAGATCGACATTAGCAAGAACGACATTAATAAGATAGACATTAACAAGATCGACATTAACAAGATCGACATTAGCAAGATCGACATTAACGAGATCGACATTAACAAGATCGACGTTAGCAAGATCGACGTTAGCAAGATCAACATTAGCAATATCGACGTTAGGAAGATCGACATTAACAAGATCGACGTTAACAAGATCGACGTTAGGAAGATCGACACTAACAAGATAAACATTAACAAGATAGACATTAACAAAATCGACGTTAGCAAGATCGACATTAGCAAGATTGACATTAACAAGTTCGACGTTAGCAAGATCGACGTTAGGAAGATCGACACTAACAAGATAAACATTAACAAGATAGACATTAACAAAATCGACGTTAGCAAGATCGACATTAGCAAGATTGACATTAACAAGTTTGACGTTAGCAAGATCGACGTTAGCAAGATCAACATTAGCAATATCGACGTTAGCAAGATCGACGTTAGCAAGATAGACATTAACAAGATCAACATTAACAAGATCGACGTTAGCAAGATCGATGTTAGCAAGATCGACGTTAACAAGATCAACATTAACAAGATCAACATGAGCCAGATCGACGTTAGCAAGATAGACATTAACAAGATCGACGTTAGCAAGATCGATGTTAGCAAGATCGACATTAACAAGATCGACATTAACAAGATCAACATTAACAAGATCGACATTAGCAAGATAGACATTAACAAGATCAACATTAACAAGATCGATGTTAGCAAGATCGGATTTATAAGATCGACATTAACAAGATAAACATTAACAAGATCAACATTAACAAGATATATGTTAGCAAGATCGATGTTAGAAAGATCGACGTTAGCAAGATCGACATTAACAAGGTAAACATTAACAAGATAGATATTAACAAGATAGACGTTAGCAAGATCGACATTATCAAGATCGACATTAGCAAGATCGACGTTAGCAAGATCGACATTAGCAAGATCGACATTAACAAGATCGACATTAACAAGATCGTCATTAACAAGATCAACATTAGCAAGAACGACATTAACAAGATAGACATTAACAAGATCGACGTTAGCAAGATCGACATTAGCAAGAACGACATTAATAAGATAGACATTAACAAGATCGACATTAACAAGATCGACATTAGCAAGATCGACATTAACGAGATCGACATTAACAAGATCGACGTTAGCAAGATCGACGTTAGCAAGATCAACATTCGCAATATCGACGTTAGGAAGATCGACATTAACAAGATCGACATTAACAAGATCGACGTTAACAAGATCGACGTTAGGAAGATCGACACTAACAAGATAAACATTAACAAGATAGACATTAACAAAATCGACGTTAGCAAGATCGACATTAGCAAGATCGACATTAACAAGTTCGACGTTAGCAAGATCGACGTTAGCAAGATAGACATTAACAAGATCGACGTTAGCAAGATCGATGTTAGCAAGATCGACATTAACAAGATCGACATTAATAAAATAGACGTTAACAAGATCGACATTAACATGATCGACATTAGCAAGATCGACATTAACGAGATCGACATTAACAAGATTGACGTTAGCAAGATCAACATTAGCAAGATCGACGTTAACAAGATCGACATTAGCAAGATCGATGTTAGCAAGATCGACGTTAGCAAGATCGAAGTTAGCAAGATCGACATTAACAAGATCAACATTAACAAGATCAACGTTAACAAGATCAACATTAGCAATATCGACGTTAGCAAGATCGACGTTAGCAAGATAGACATTAACAAGATCGACATTAACAAGAGAGACATTAACAAGATCGACATTAACAAGATCGACGTTAGCAACATCGACGTTAGCAAGATCGACATTAACAAGATCAACATTAACAAGATCGACATTAACAAGATCGACATTAGCAAGATAGACATTAACAAGATCAACATTAACAAGATCGAAGTTAGCAAGATCGATGTTAATAAGATCGACATTATCAAGATCGACATTAGCATGATCGACGTTAACAACATCGACATTAGCAAGATCGACATTAACAAGATCGTCATTAACAAGATCAACATTAGCAAGAACGACATTAACAAGATAGACATTAACAAGATCAACGTTAGCAAGATCGACATTAGCAAGAACGACATTAATAAGATAGACATTAACAAGATCGACATTAACAAGATCAACATTAGCAAGATCGACGTTAGCAAGATAGACGTTAGCAAGATAGACATTAACAAGATCGACATTAACAAGATCGACGTTAGCAAGATCGACGTTTGCAAGATCGACATTAACAAGATCAACATTAACAAGATCGACATCAACAAGATCGACATTAGCAAGATAGACATTAACAAGATCAACATTAACAAGATATATGTTAGCAAGATCGATGTTAGAAAGATCGACATTAGCAAGATCGACATTAACAAGGTAAACATTAACAAGATCGATATTAACAAGATAGACGTTAGCAAGATCGACATTATCAAGATCGACTTTCGCAAGATCGACGTTAGCAAGATCGACATTAGCAAGATCGACATTAACAAGATCGACATTAACAAGATCGTCATTAGCAAGAACGACATTAACAAGATAGACATTAACAAGATCGACGTTAGCAAGATCGACATTAGCAAGAACGACATTAATAAGATAGACATTAACAAGATCGACATTAACAAGATCGACATTAGCAAGATCGACATTAACGAGATCGACATTAACAAGATCGACGTTAGCAAGATCGACGTTAGCAAGATCAACATTAGCAATATCGACGTTAGGAAGATCGACATTAACAAGATCGACGTTAACAAGATCGACGTTAGGAAGATCGACACTAACAAGATAAACATTAACAAGATAGACATTAACAAAATCGACGTTAGCAAGATCGACATTAGCAAGATTGACATTAACAAGTTCGACGTTAGCAAGATCGACGTTAGGAAGATCGACACTAACAAGATAAACATTAACAAGATAGACATTAACAAAATCGACGTTAGCAAGATCGACATTAGCAAGATTGACATTAACAAGTTTGACGTTAGCAAGATCGACGTTAGCAAGATCAACATTAGCAATATCGACGTTAGCAAGATCGACGTTAGCAAGATAGACATTAACAAGATCAACATTAACAAGATCGACGTTAGCAAGATCGATGTTAGCACGATCGACGTTAACAAGATCAACATTAACAAGATCAACATGAGCAAGATCGACGTTAGCAAGATAGACATAAACAAGATCGACGTTAGCAAGATCGATGTTAGCAAGATCGACATTAACAAGATCGACATTAACAAGATCAACATTAACAAGATCGACATTAGCAAGATAGACATTAACAAGATCAACATTAACAAGATCGATGTTAGCAAGATCGGATTTATAAGATCGACATTAACAAGATAAACATTAACAAGATCAACTTTAGCAAGATCGACGTTAGCAAGATAGACATTAACAAGATCGACGTTAGCTAGATCGATGTTAGCAAGATCGACATTAACAAGATCGACATTAACAAGATCAACATTCAGAAGATCGACATTAGCAAGATAGACATTAACAAGATCAACATTAACAAGATCGATGTTAGCAAGATCGGTGTTAGTAAGATCGACATTAACAAGATCGACGTTAGCAAGATCGGTGTTAGTAAGATCGACATTAACAAGATCGATGTTAGCAAGATCGGTGTTAGTAAGATCGACATTAACAAGATCGACGTTAGCAAGATCGACGTTAGCAAGATCGACGTTAGCAAGATCAACATCAGCAAGATCGACGTTAACAAGATCGACGTTAGCAAGATCGACATTAGCAAGATCGACGTTAGCAAGATCGACATTAACAAGATCGACATTAACAAGATCAACATTAACAAGATCAACATTAGCAAGATCGACGTTAGCAAGATAGACATTAACAAGATCGACGTTAGCAAGATCGATGTTAGAAAGATCGACATTAACAAGATCGACATTAACAAGATCAACATGAACAAGATCAACGTTAACAAGATCAACATTAGCAAGATCGACGTTAGCAAGATCGACGTTCGCAAGATAGACATTAACAAGATCGACATTAACAAGAGAGACATTAACAAGATCGACATTAACAAGATCGACATTAACAAGATCAACATTAGCAAGATCGACGTTAGCAAGATCGACGTTAGCAAGATCGACGTTAGCAAGATCAACATTAGCAATATCGACGTTAGGAAGATCGACATTAACAAGATCGACATTAACAAGATCGACGTTAGCAAGATCGACATTAACAAGATCGACATTAACAAGATCAACATTACCAAGATCGACGTTAGCAAGATCGAGGTTAGCAAGATCGACGTTAGCAGGATCGATGTTAGCAAGATCGACATTAGCAAGATCGACGTTAGCAAGATTGACATTAACAAGATCGACATTAACAAGATAGACATTAACAAGATCAACATTAGCAAGATCGACATTAACAAGATCGACGTTAGCAAGATCGACGTTAGCAAGATCAACATTAGCAATATCGACGTTAGGAAGATCGACATTAACAAGATCGACATTAACAAGATCGACGTTAGCAAGATCGACATTAACAAGATCGACATTAACAAGATCAACATTACCAAGATCGACGTTAGCAAGATCGAGGTTAGCAAGATTGACATTAGCAAGATCGATGTTAGCAAGATCGACATTAACAAGATCAACATGAGCAAGATCGACGTTAGCAAGATAGACATTAACAAGATCGACGTTAGCAAGATCGACATTAGCAAGATCGATGTTAGCAAGATCGACATTAACAAGATCAACATTAACAAGATCAACATTAGCAAGACCGACGTTAGCAAGATAGACATTAATAAGATCGACGTTAGCAAGATCGACATTAGCAAGATCGATGTTAGCAAGATAGACATTAACAAGATCGACATTAATAAGATCGACGTTAGCAAGATCGACGTTAGCAAGATCGACATTAACAAGATCAACATTAACAAGATCGACATTAACAAGATCGACATTAGCAAGATAGACATTAACAAGATCGATGTTAGCAAGATCGATGTTAGAAAGATCGACATTAGCAAGATCGACATTAACAAGATAAACATTAACAAGATCGATATTAACAAGATAGACGTTAGCAAGATCGACATTATCAAGATCGACATTAGCAAGATCGACGTTAACAAGATCGACGTTAGCAAGATCGACATTAACAAGATAAACATTAACAAGATCGACATTAACAAGATCGACGTTAGCAAGATCGATGTTAGCCAGATCGACGTAAGCAAGATCGATGTTAGCAAGATCGACATTAACAAGATCGACATTAACAAGATCAACGTTAACAAGATCAACATTAGCAAGATCGACGTTAGCAAGATCGAGGTTAGCAAGATCGACATTAACAAGATCAACATTAACAAGATCAACATTAGCAAGATCGACGTTAGCAAGATCGATGTTAGCAAGATCGACATTAACAAGATCGACATTAATAAAATAGACGTTAACAAGATCGACATTAACATGATCGACATTAGCAAGATCGACATAAACGAGATCGACATTAACAAGATTGACGTTAGCAAGATCAACATTAGCAAGATCGACGTTAACAAGATCGACGTTAGCAAGATCGATGTTAGCAAGATCGACGTTAGCAAGATCGAAGTTAGCAAGATCGACATTAACAAGATCAACATTAACAAGATCAACGTTAACAAGATCAACATTAACAAGATCGACGTTAGCAAGATCGACATTAGCAAGATTGACATTAACAAGATCGACGTTAGCAAGATCGACGTTAGCAAGATCAACATTAACAAGATCAACATTAACAAGATCGACATTAACAAGATCGACATTAGCAAGATCGACATTAGCAAGAACGACATTAATAAGATAGACATTAACAAGATCGACATTAACAAGATCGACATTAGCAAGATCGACATTAACGAGATCGACGTTAGAAATATCAACATTAGCAATATCGACGTTAGGAAGATCGACATTAACAAGATCGACATTAACAAGATCGACGTTAACAAGATCGACGTTAGGAAGATCGACACTAACAAGATATACATGAACAAGATAGACATTAACAAGATCGACGTTAGCAAGATCGACATTAGCAAGATTGACATTAACAAGATCGACGTTAGCATGATCGACGTTAGCAAGATCAACATTAGCAATATCGACGTTAGCAAGATCGACGTTAGCAAGATAGACATTAACAAGATCAACATTAACAAGATCGACGTTAGCAAGATCGATGTTAGCAAGATCGACATTAACAAGATCAACATTAACAAGATCAACATTAGCAAGATCGAAGTTAGCAAGATAGACATTAACAAGATCGACGTTCGCAAGATCGATGTGAGCAAGATCGACATTAACAAGATCAACATTAACAAGATCAACATTCGCAAGATCGACATTAGCAAGATAGACATTAACAAGATCGTCGTTAGCAAGATCAATGTTAGCAAGATCGACATTAACAAGGTCAACATTAACAAGATCAACATTAGCAAGATCGACATTAGCAAGATAGACATTAACAAGATCAACATTAACAAGATCGATGTTAGCAAGATCGGTGTTAGTAAGATCGACATTAACAAGTTAAACATTAACAAGATCAACATTAGCAAGATTGACGTTAATAAGATAGACATTAACAAGATCGACGTTAGCAAGATCGATGTTAGCAAGATCGACATTAACAAGATCGACATTATGAAGATCGACATTAGCAAGATCGACGTTAGCAAGATCGACATTAGCAAGATCGACATTAACAAGATCCTCATTAACAAGATCAACATTAGCAAGAACAACATTAACAAGATAGACATTAACAAGATCGACGTTAGCAAGATCGACATTAGCAAGACCGACATTAATAAGATAGACATTAACAAGATCGACATTAACAAGATCGACATGAGCAAGATCGACATTAACGAGATCGACATTAACAAGTTCGACGTTAACAAGATCGACATTAGGAAGATTGACATTAACAAGATCGACGTTAGCAAGATCGACGTTAGCAAGATCAACATTAGCAATATCGACGTTAGCAAGATCGACGTTAGCAAGATCAACATTAGCAAGATCGACGTTAGCAAGATAGACATTAACAAGATCGACGTTAGCAAGATCGATGTTAGCAAGATCGACATTAACAAGATCGACATTAATAAAATAGACGTTAACAAGATCGACATTAACAAGATCGACATTAGCAAGATCGACATTAACGAGATCGACATTAACAAGATTGACGTTAGCAAGATCAACATTAGCAAGATCGACGTTAACAAGATCGACGTTAGCAAGATCGACATTAACAAGATAAACATTAACAAGATCAACATTAACAAGATCGACGTTAGCAAGATCGATGTTAGCAAGATCGACGTTAGCAAGATCGATGTTAGCAAGATCGACATTAACAAGATCAACATTAACAAGATCAACGTTAACAAGATCAACATTAGCAAGATCGACGTTAGCAAGATCGACGTTAGCAAGATAGACATTAACAAGATCGACATTAACAAGAGAGACATTAACAAGATCGACATTAACAAGATCGACGTTAGCAACATCGACGTTAGCAAGATCGACATTAACAAGATCAACATTAACAAGATCGACATTAACAAGATCGACATTAGCAAGATAGACATTAACAAGATCAACATTAACAAGATCGAAGTTAGCAAGATCGATGTTAATAAGATCGACACGAGCAAGATCGACATTAACAAGATCGATATTAACAAGATTGACGTTAGCAAGATCGACATTATCAAGATCGACATTAGCAAGATCGACGTTAACAAGATCGACATTAGCAAGATCGACATTAACAAGATTGTCATTAACAAGATCAACATTAGCAAGAACGACATTAACAAGATAGACATTAACAAGATCAACGTTAGCAAGATCGACATTAGCAAGAACGACATTAATAAGATAGACATTAACAAGATCGACATTAACAAGATCGTCATTAGCAAGATCGACATTAACGAGATCGACATTAACAAGATCGACGTTAGCAAGATCGACGTTAGCAAGATCAATATTAGCAATATCGACGTTAGGAAAATCGACATAAACAAGATCGATATTAACAAGATCGACGTTAGCAAGATCGACATTAACAAGATCGACATTAACAAGATCAACATTAACAAGATCGACGTTAGCAAGATCGATGTTAGCAAGATTGACATTAACAAGATCGACATTAACAAGATAGACATTAACAAGATCAATATTCGCAAGATTGACGTTAGCAAGATCGACGTTAGCAAGATAGACATTAACAAGATCGACATTAACAAGATCGACGTTAGCACGATCGACGTTAGCAAGATCGACATTAACAAGATCAACATTAACAAGATCGACATTAACAAGATCACCATTAGCAAGTTAGACGTTAGCAGGATCGATGTTAGCAAGATCGACATTAACAAGATCGACGTTAGCAAGATCGCCGTTAGCAACATCACCATTAGCAAGATCAACATTAACAAGATCGAAGTTAGCAAGATCGAAGTTAGCAAGATCGATGTTAGCAAGATCAACTTTAGCAAGATCAACATTAACAAGATCGACGTTAGCAAGATCGACGTTAGCAAGATCGACATTAACAAGATCGACATTAACAAGATCAACATTAACAAGATCAACATTAGCAAGATCAACGTTAGCAAGATAGACATTAACAAGATCGACGTTAGCAAGATCGATGTTAGAAAGATCGACATTAACAAGATCGACATTAACAAGAGCAACATTAACAAGATCGACATTAGCAAGATAGACATTAACAAGATCAACATTAACAAGATCGATGTTAGCAAGATCGATGTTAGTAAGATCGACGTTAGGAAGATCGACATTAACAAGATCGACATTAGCAAGATCAACGTTAGCAAGATCAACATTAGCAAGATCGACGTTAACAAGATCGACGTTAGCAAGATCGACATTAACAAGATCAACATTAACAAGATCAACGTTAACAAGATCAACATTAGCAAGATCGACATTAGCAAGATCGACGTTAGCAAGATCGACATTAGCAAGAACGACATTAATAAGATAGACATTAACAAGATCGACATTAACAAGATCGATATTAGCAAGATCGACATTAACGAGATCGACATTAACAAGATCGACGTTAGCAAGATCGACGTTAGCAAGATCAACATTAGCAATATCGACGTTAGGAAGATCGACATTAACATGATCGACGTTAACAAGATCGACGTTACGAAGATCGACACTAACAAGATATACATTAACAAGATAGACATTAACAAGATCGACGTTAGCAAGATCGACATTAGCAAGATTGACATTAACAAGATCGACGTTAGCAAGATCGACGTTAGCAAGATCAACATTAACAAGATCAACATTAACACGAACGACATTAACAAGATCACCATTAGCAAGATCGACGTTAGCAGGATCGATGTTAGCAAGATCGACATTAGCAAGATCGACGTTAGCAAGATTGACATTAACAAGATCGACATTAACAAGATAGACATTAACAAGATCAACATTAGCAAGATCGACGTTAGCAAGATCGACGTTAGCAAGATCGACGTTAGCAAGATCAACATTAGCAATATCGACGTTAGGAAGATCGACATTAACAAGATCGACATTAACAAGATCGACGTTAGCAAGATCGACATTAACAAGATCGACATTAACAAGATCAACATTACCAAGATCGACGTTAGCAAGATCGAGGTTAGCAAGATCGACGTTAGCAGGATCGATGTTAGCAAGATCGACATTAGCAAGATCGACGTTAGCAAGATTGACATTAACAAGATCGACATTAACAAGATAGACATTAACAAGATCAACATTAGCAAGATCGACATTAACAAGATCGACGTTAGCAAGATCGACGTTAGCAAGATCAACATTAGCAATATCGACGTTAGGAAGATCGACATTAACAAGATCGACATTAACAAGATCGACGTTAGCAAGATCGACATTAACAAGATCGACATTAACAAGATCAACATTACCAAGATCGACGTTAGCAAGATCGAGGTTAGCAAGATTGACATTAGCAAGATCGATGTTAGCAAGATCGACATTAACAAGATCAACATGAGCAAGATCGACGTTAGCAAGATAGACATTAACAAGATCGACGTTAGCAAGATCGACATTAGCAAGATCGATGTTAGCAAGATCGACATTAACAAGATCAACATTAACAAGATCAACATTAGCAAGACCGACGTTAGCAAGATAGACATTAACAAGATCGACGTTAGCAAGATCGACATTAGCAAGATCGATGTTAGCAAGATAGACATTAACAAGATCGACATTAATAAGATCGACGTTAGCAAGATCGACGTTAGCAAGATCGACATTAACAAGATCAACATTAACAAGATCGACATTAACAAGATCGACATTAGCAAGATAGACATTAACAAGATCGATGTTAGCAAGATCGATGTTAGAAAGATCGACATTAGCAAGATCGACATTAACAAGATAAACATTAACAAGATCGATATTAACAAGATAGACGTTAGCAAGATCGACATTATCAAGATCGACATTAGCAAGATCGACGTTAACAAGATCGACGTTAGCAAGATCGACATTAACAAGATAAACATTAACAAGATCGACATTAACAAGATCGACGTTAGCAAGATCGATGTTAGCCAGATCGACGTAAGCAAGATCGATGTTAGCAAGATCGACATTAACAAGATCGACATTAACAAGATCAACATTAGCAAGATCGACGTTAGCAAGATCGAGGTTAGCAAGATCGACATTAACAAGATCAACATTAACAAGATCAACATTAGCAAGATCGACGTTAGCAAGATAGACATTAACAAGATCGACGTTAGCAAGATCGATGTTAGCAAGATCGGCATTAACAAGATCGACATTAATAAAATAGACGTTAACAAGATCGACATTAACATGATCGACATTAGCAAGATCGACATAAACGAGATCGACATTAACAAGATTGACGTTAGCAAGATCAACATTAGCAAGATCGACGTTAACAAGATCGACGTTAGCAAGATCGATGTTAGCAAGATCGACGTTAGCAAGATCGAAGTTAGCAAGATCGACATTAACAAGATCAACATTAACAAGATCAACGTTAACAAGATCAACATTAGCAAGATCGACGTTAGCAAGATCGACGTTAGCAAGATCGACGTTAGCAAGATAGACATTAAGAAGATCGACATTAACAAGAGAGACATTAACAAGATCGACATTAACAAGATCGACGTTAGCAAGATCGACATTAACAAGATCGACATTAACAAGATCGTCATTAACAAGATCAACATTAGCAAGAACGACATTAACAAGATAGACATTAACAAGATCGACGTTAGCAAGATCGACATTAGCAAGAACGACATTAATAAGATAGACATTAACAAGATCGACATTAACAAGATCGACATTAGCAAGATCGACATTAACGAGATCGACATTAACAAGATCGACGTTAGCAAGATCGACGTTAGCAAGATCAACATTCGCAATATCGACGTTAGGAAGATCGACATTAACAAGATCGACATTAACAAGATCGACGTTAACAAGATCGACGTTAGGACGATCGACACTAACAAGATAAACATTAACAAGATAGACATTAACAAAATCGACGTTAGCAAGATCGACATTAGCAAGATTGACATTAACAAGTTCGACGTTAGCAAGATAGACATTAACAAGATCGACGTTAGCAAGATCGATGTTAGCAAGATCGATGTTAGCAAGATCAACTTTAGCAAGATCAACATTAACAAGATCGACGTTAGCAAGATCGACGTTAGCAAGATCGACATTAACAAGATCGACATTAACAAGATCAACATTAACAAGATAAACATTAGCAAGATCAACGTTAGCAAGATAGACATTAACAAGATCGACGTTAGCAAGATCGATGTTAGCCAGATCGACGTAAGCAAGATCGATGTTAGCAAGATCGACATTAACAAGATCGACATTAACAAGATCAACGTTAACAAGATCAACATTAGCAAGATCGACGTTAGCAAGATCGAGGTTAGCAAGATCGACATTAACAAGATCAACATTAACAAGATCAACATTAGCAAGATCGACGTTAGCAAGATAGACATTAACAAGATCGACGTTAGCAAGATCGATGTTAGCAAGATCGACATTAACAAGATCGACATTAATAAAATAGACGTTAACAAGATCGACATTAACATGATCGACATTAGCAAGATCGACATAAACGAGATCGACATTAACAAGATTGACGTTAGCAAGATCAACATTAGCAAGATCGACGTTAACAAGATCGACGTTAGCAAGATCGATGTTAGCAAGATCGACGTTAGCAAGATCGAAGTTAGCAAGATCGACATTAACAAGATCAACATTAACAAGATCAACGTTAACAAGATCAACATTAGCAAGATCGACGTTAGCAAGATCGACGTTAGCAAGATAGACATTAAGAAGATCGACATTAACAAGAGAGACATTAACAAGATCGACATTAACAAGATCGACGTTAGCAACTTCGACGTTAGCAAGATCGACATTAACAAGATCAACATTAACAAGATCGACATTAACAAGATCGACATTAGCAAGATAGACATTAACAAGATCAACATTAACAAGATCGAAGTTAGCAAGATCGATGTTAATAAGATCGACATTATCAAGATCGACATTAGCAAGATCGACGTTAACAAGATCGACATTAGCAAGATCGACATTAACAAGATCGTCATTAACAAGATCAACATTAGCAAGAACGACATTAACAAGATAGACATTAACAAGATCAACGTTAGCAAGATCGACATTAGCAAGAACGACATTAATAAGATAGACATTAACAAGATCGACATTAACAAGATCAACATTAGCAAGATCGACGTTAGCAAGATAGACGTTAGCAAGATAGACATTAACAAGATCGACATTAACAAGATCGACGTTAGCAAAATCGACGTTAGCAAGATCGACATTAACAAGATCAACATTAACAAGATCGACATTAACAAGATCGACATTAGCAAGATAGACATTAACAAGATCAACATTAACAAGATATATGTTAGCAAGATCGATGTTAGAAAGATCGACATTAGCAAGATCGACATTAACAAGGTAAACATTAACAAGATCGATATTAACAAGATAGACGTTAGCAAGATCGACATTATCAAGATCGACATTAGCAAGATCGACGTTAGCAAGATCGACATTAGCAAGATCGACATTAACAAGATCGACATTAACAAGATCGTCATTAACAAGATCAACATTAGCAAGAACGACATTAACAAGATAGACATTAACAAGATCGACGTTAGCAAGATCGACATTAGCAAGAACGACATTAATAAGATAGACATTAACAAGATCGACATTAACAAGATCGACATTAGCAAGATCGACATTAACGAGATCGACATTAACAAGATCGACGTTAGCAAGATCGACGTTAGCAAGATCAACATTCGCAATATCGACGTTAGGAAGATCGACATTAACAAGATCGACATTAACAAGATCAACATTAACAAGATCGACATTAGCAAGATAGACATTAACAAGATCAACATTAACAAGATCGATGTTAGCAAGATCGGATTTATAAGATCGACATTAACAAGATAAACATTAACAAGATCAACTTTAGCAAGATCGACGTTAGCAAGATAGACATTAACAAGATCGACGTTAGCAAGATCGATGTTAGCAAGATCGACATTAACAAGATCGACATTAACAAGATCAACATTCAGAAGATCGACATTAGCAAGATAGACATTAACAAGATCAACATTAACAAGATCGATGTTAGCAAGATCGGTGTTAGTAAGATCGACATTAACAAGATCGACGTTAGCAAGATCGGTGTTAGTAAGATCGACATTAACAAGATCGATGTTAGCAAGATCGGTGTTAGTAAGATCGACATTAACAAGATCGACGTTAGCAAGATCGACGTTAGCAAGATCGACGTTAGCAAGATCAACATCAGCAAGATCGACGTTAACAAGATCGACGTTAGCAAGATCGACATTAGCAAGATCGACGTTAGCAAGATCGACATTAACAAGATCGACATTAACAAGATCAACATTAACAAGATCAACATTAGCAAGATCGACGTTAGCAAGATAGACATTAACAAGATCGACGTTAGCAAGATCGATGTTAGAAAGATCGACATTAACAAGATCGACATTAACAAGATCAACATGAACAAGATCAACGTTAACAAGATCAACATTAGCAAGATCGACGTTAGCAAGATCGACGTTAGCAAGATAGACATTAACAAGATCGACATTAACAAGAGAGACATTAACAAGATCGACATTAACAAGATCGACATTAGCAACATCGACGTTAGCAAGATCGACATTAACAAGATCAACATTAACAAGATCGACATTAACAAGATCGACGTTAACAAGATCGACGTTAGGAAGATCGACACTAACAAGATAAACATTAACAAGATAGACATTAACAAAATCGACGTTAGCAAGATCGACATTAGCAAGATTGACATTAACAAGTTCGACGTTAGCAAGATCGACGTTAGCAAGATCAACATTAGCAATATGGACGTTAGCAAGATCGACGTTAGCAAGATAGACATTAACAAGATCGTCAGTAACAAGATCAACATTAGCAAGAAAGACATTAACAAGATAGACATTAATAAGATCGATGTTAGCAAGATCGACATTAGCAAGAACGACATTAATAAGATAGACATTAACAAGATCGACATTAACAAGATCGACATTAGCAAGATCGACATTAACAAGATCGACATTAACAAGATCGACGTTAGCAAGATCGACATTAGCAAGATCGACGTTAGCAAGATCGACATTAACAAGATCGACATTAACAAGATCAACATTAACAAGATCAACATTAGCAAGATCGACGTTAGCAAGATAGACATTAACATGATCGACGTGAGCAAGATCGATGTTAGAAAGATCGACGTTAACAAGATCGACATTAACAAGATCAACATTAACAAGATCGACATTAGCAAGATAGACATGAACAAGATCAACATTAACAAGATCGATGTTAGCAAGATCGATGTTAGTAAGATCGACGTTAGGAAGATCAATATTAACAAGATCGACGTTAGCAAGATCGACATTAGCAAGAACGACGTTAGCAAGATCAACATTAGCAAGATCGACGTTAGCAAGATCGACATTAACAAGATAAACATTAACAAGATCGACATTAACAAGATCGACGTTAGCAAGATCGATGTTAGCCAGATCGACGTAAGCAAGATCGATGTTAGCAAGATCGACATTAACAAGATCGACATTAACAAGATCAACATTAACAAGATCAACGTTAGCAAGATCGACGTTAGCAAGATCGAGGTTAGCAAGATCGACGTTAGCAAGATAGACATTAACAAGATCGACATTAACAAGATCGACGTTAGCAACATCGACGTTAGCAAGATCGACATTAACAAGATCAACATTAACAAGATCGACATTAACAAGATCGAGATTAGCAAGATAGACATTAACAAGATCAACATTAACAAGATCGAAGTTAGCAAGATCGATGTTAATAAGATCGACATTAGCAAGATCGACATGAACAAGATAAACATTAACAAGATCGATATTAACAAGATTGACGTTAGCAAGATCGACATTATGAAGATCGACATTAGCAAGATCGACGTTAGCAAGATCGACATTAGCAAGATCGACATTAACAAGATCCTCATTAACAAGATCAACATTAGCAAGAACGACATTAGCAAGATAGACATTAACAAGATCAACGTTAGCAAGATCGACATTAGCAAGAACGACATTAATAAAATAGACATTAACAAGATCGACATTAACAAGATCGACATGAGCAAGATCGACATTAACGAGATCGACATTAACAAGATCGACGTTAACAAGATCGACGTTAGGAAGATCGACACTAACAAGATATACATTAACAAGATAGACATTAACAAGATCGACGTTAGCAAGATCGACATTAGCAAGATTGACATTAACAAGATCGACGTTAGCAAGATCGACGTTAGCAAGATCAACATTAGCAATATCGACGTTAGCAAGATCGACGTTAGCAAGACAGACATTAACAAGATCAACATTAACAAGATCGACGTTAGCAAGATCGATGTTAGCAAGATCGACATTAACAAGATCAACATTAACAAGATCAACGTTAGCAAGATCGACGTTAGCAAGATAGACATTAACAAGATCGACGTTAGCAAGATCGATGTTAGCAAGATCGACATTAACAAGATCGACATTAATAAAATAGACGTTAACAAGATCGACATTAACAAGATCGACATTAGCAAGATCGACATTAACGAGATCGACATTAACAAGATTGACGTTAGCAAGATCGACGTTAACAAGATCGACATTAGCAAGATCGACATTAACAAGATCGTCATTAACAAGATCAACGTTAGCAAGATCGACATTAGCAAGAACGACATTAATAAGATAGACATTAACAAGATCGACATTAACAAGATCGACATTAGCAAGATCGACATTAACGAGATCGAGATTAACAAGATCGACGTTAGCAAGATCGACGTTAGCAAGATCAACATTAGCAATATCGACGTTAGGAAGATCGACATTAACAAGATCGACATTAACAAGATCGACGTTAGCAAGATCGACATTAACAAGATCGACATTAACAAGATCAACATTAACAAGATCGACGTTAGCAAGATCGATGTTAGCAAGATTGACATTAACAAGATCGACATTAAAAAGATAGACATTAACAAGATCAACATTAGCAAGATCGACGTTAGCAAGATCGACGTTAGCAAGATAGACATTAACAAGATCGACATTAACAAGATCGACGTTAGCAAGATCGACGTTAGCAAGATCGACATTAACAGGATCAACATTAACAAGATCGACATTAACAAGATCAACATTAACAAGATCGACATTAGCAAGATCGACGTTAGCAAGATCGACATTAACAAGATCAACATTAACAAGATCGAAGTTAGCAAGATCGATGTTAATAAGATCGACATTAGCAAGATCGACATGAACAAGATAAACATTAACAAGATCGATATTAACAAGATTGACGTTAGCAAGATCGACATTATGAAGATCGACATTAGCAAGATCGACGTTAGCAAGATCGACATTAACAAGATCCTCATTAACAAGATCAACATTAGCAAGAACGACATTAACAAGATAGACATTAACAAGATCAACGTTAGCAAGATCGACATTAGCAAGAACGACATTAATAAGATAGACATTAACAAGATCGACATTAACAGGATCGACATTAGCAAGATCGACATTAACGAGATCGACATTAACAAGATCGACGTTAACAAGATCGACGTTAGGAAGATCGACACTAACAAGATATACATTTACAAGATCGACATTAACAAGATCGACGTTAGCAAGATCGACATTAACAAGATCGACGTCAGCAAGATCGACATTAGCAAGATTGACATTAACAAGATCGACGTTAGCAAGATCGACGTTAGCAAGATCAACATTAGCAATATCGACATTAGCAAGATCGACGTTAGCAAGATAGACATTAACAAGATCAACATTAACAAGATCGACGTTAGCAAGATCGATGTTAGCAAGATCGACATTAACAAGATCAACATTAACAAGATCAACATTAGCAAGATCGACGTTAGCAAGATAGACATTAACAAGATCGACGTTAGCAAGATCGATGTTAGCAAGATCGACATTAACAAGATCGACATTAATAAAATAGACGTTAACAAGATCGACATTAACAAGATCGACATTAGCAAGATCGACATTAACGAGATCGACATTAACAAGATTGACGTTAGCAAGATCAACATTAGCAAGATCGACGTTAACAAGATCAACGTTAGCAAGATCGACATTAACAAGATAAACATTAACAAGATCGACATTAACAAGATCGACGTTAGCAAGATCGATGTTAGCAAGATCGACGTTAGCAAGATCGAAGTTAGCAAGATCGACATTAACAAGATCAACATTAACAAGATCAACGTTAACAAGATCAACATTAGCAAGATAGACATTAACAAGATCAACATTAACAAGATCGAAGTTAGCAAGATCGATGTTAATAAGATCGACATTAGCAAGATCGACATTAACAAGATAAACATTAACAAGATCGATATTAACAAGATTGACGTTATCAAGATCGACATTATCAAGATCGACATTAGCAAGATCGACGTTAACAAGATCGACATTAGCAAGATCGACATTAACGAGATCGACATTAACAAGATTGACGTTAGCAAGATCGACATTAACAAGATAAACATTAGCAAGATAGACATTAACAAGATCGACATTAACAAGATCGACGTTAGCAACATCGACGTTAGCAAGATCGACATTAACAAGATCAACATTAACAAGATCGACATTAACAAGATCGACATTAGCAAGATAGACATTAACAAGATCAACATTAACAAGATCGAAGTTAGCAAGATCGATGTTAATAAGATCGACATTAGCAAGATCGACATTAACAAGATAAACATTAACAAGATCGATATTAACAAGATTGACGTTAGCAAGATCGACATTAGCAAGATCGACGTTAACAAGATCGACATTAGCAAGATCGACATTAACAAGATCCTCATTAACAAGATCAACATTAGCAAGAACGACATTAACAAGATAGACATTAACAAGATCAACGTTAGCAAGATCGACATTAGCAAGAACGACATTAATAAGATAGACATTAACAAGATCGACATTAACAAGATCGACATTAGCAAGATCGACATTAACGAGATCGACATTAACAAGATCGACGTTAGCAAGATCAACATTAGCAATATCGACGTTAGGAAGATCGACATTAACAAGATCGACATTAACAAGATCGACGTTAGCAAGATCGACATTAACAAGATCGACATTAACAAGATCAGCATTAACAAGATCGACGTTAGCAAGATCGATGTTAGCAAGATTGACATTAACAAGATAGACATTAACAAGATCAACATTAGCAAGATCGACGTTAGCAAGATCGACGTTAGCAAGATAGACATTAACAAGATCGACATTAACAAGATCGACGTTAGCAGGATCGATGTTAGCAAGATCGACATTAACAAGATCGACGTTAGCAAGATCGCCGTTAGCAAGATCACCATTAGCAAGATCAACATTAACAAGATCGACGTTAGCAAGATCGAAGTTAGCAAGATCGATGTTAGCAAGATCAACTTTAGCAAGATCAACATTAACAAGATCGACATTAGCAAGATCGACGTTAGCAAGATCGACATTAACAAGATCGACATTAACAAGATCATCATTAACAAGATCAACATTAACAAGATCGACGTTAGCAAGATCGATGTTAGCAAGATCGACGTTAGCAAGATCGACGTTAGCAAAATCGACATTAGCAAGAAGGACATGAATAAGATAGACATTAACAAGATCGACATTAACAAGATCGACATTAGCAAGATCGATATTAACGAGATCGACATTAACAAGATCGACGTTAGCAAGATCGACGTTAGCAAGATCAACATTAGCAATATCGACGTTAGGAAGATCGACATTAACAAGATCGACATTAACAAGATCGACGTTAGGAAGATCGACACTAACAAGATATACATTAACAAGATAGACATTAACAAGATCGACGTTAGCAAGATCGACATTAGCAAGATTGACATTAACAAGATCGACGTTAGCAAGATCGACGTTAGCAAGATCAACATTAGCAATATCGACGTTAGCAAGATCGACATTAACAAGATCAACATTAACAAGATCAACATTAGCAAGATCGACGTTAGCAAGATAGACATTAACAAGATCGACGTTAGCAAGATCGATGTTAGCAAGATCGACATTAACAAGATCGACATTAACAAGATCGACGTTAGCAAGATCGATGTTAGCAAGATTGACATTAACAAGATCAACATTAACAAGATCAACAGTAGCAAGATCGACGTTAGCAAGATAGACATTAACAAGATCGACGTTAGCAAGATCGACATTAGCAAGATCGATGTTAGCAAGATCGACATTAACAAGATCGACATTAATAAGATAGACGTTAACAAGATCAACATTAGCAAGATCGACGTTAGCAAGATCGACGTTAGCAAGAACGACATTAATAAGATAGACATTAACAAGATCGACATTAGCAAGATCGACATTAACGAGATCGACATTAACAAGATCGACGTTAGCAAGATCGACGTTAGCAAGATCAACATTAGCAATATCGACGTTAGGAAGATCGACATTAACAAGATCGACATTAACAAAATCAACGTTAACAAGATCGACGTTAGGAAGATCGACACTAACAAGATATACATTAACAAGATAGACATTAACAAGATCGACGTTAGCAAGATCGACATTAGCAAGATTGACATTAACAAGATCGACGTTAGCAAGATCGACGTTAGCAAGATCAACATTAGCAATATCGACGTTAGCAAGATCGACATTAACAAGATCAACATTAACAAGATCAACATTAGCAAGATCGACGTGAGCAAGATAGACATTAACAAGATCGACGTTAGCAAGATCGATGTTAGCAAGATCGACATTAACAAGATCGACATTAACAAATTCAACATAAACAAGATCGACGTTAGCAAGATCGATGTTAGCAAGATCGACATTAACAAGATCAACATAAACAAGATCAACATTAGCAAGATCGACGTTAGCAAGATAGACATTAACAAGATCGACGTGAGCAAGATCGACATTAGCAAGATCGATGTTAGCAAGATCGACATTAACGAGATTGACATTAATAAGATAGACGTTAACAAGATCGACATTAACAAGATCGACATTAACGAGATCGACATTAACAAGTTCGACGTTAGCAAGATCGACGTTCGCAAGATCAACATTAGCAATATCGACGTTAGGAAGATCGACATTAACAAGATCGACATTAACATGATCGACGTTAGCAAGATCGACATTAACAAGATCGACATTAACAAGATCAACATTAACAAGATCGAAGTTAGCAAGATCGATGTTAGCAAGATTGACATTAACAAGATCGACATTAACAAGATAGACATTAACAAGATCAACATTAGCAAGATCGACGTTAGCAAGATCGACGTTAGCAAGATCGACATTAACAAGATCAACATTAACAAGATCGACATTAACAAGATCGACATTAGCAAGATAGACATTAACAAGATCAACATTAACAAGATCGATGTTAGCAAGATCGGTGTTAGTAAGATCGACATTAACAAGATAAACATTAACAAGATCAACATTAGCAAGATCGACGTTAGCAAGATAGACATTAACAAGATCGACGTTAGCAAGATCGATGTTAGCAAGATCGACATTAACAAGATCGACATTAACAAGATCAACATTCAGAAGATCGACATTAGCAAGATAGACATTAACAAGATCAACATTAACAAGATCGATGTTAGCAAGATCGGTGTTAGTAAGATCGACATTAACAAGATCGACATTAGCAAGATCAACGTTAGCAAGATCAACATCAGCAAGATCGACGTTAACAAGATCGACGTTAGCAAGATCGACATTAGCAAGATCGACGTTAGCAAGATCGACATTAACAAGATCGACATTAACAAGATCAACATTAACAAGATCAACATTAGCAAGATCGACGTTAGCAAGATAGACATTAACAAGATCGACGTTAGCAAGATCGATGTTAGAAAGATCGACATTAACAAGATCGACATTAACAAGATCAACATTAACAAGATCAACGTTAACAAGATCAACATTAGCAAGATCGACGTTAGCAAGATAGACATTAACAAGATCGACATTAACAAGATCGACGTTAGCAACATCGACGTTAGCAAGATCGACATTAACAAGATCAACATTAACAAGATCGACATTAACAAGATCGACATTAGCAAGATAGACATTAACAAGATCAACATTAACAAGATCGAAGTTAGGAAGATCGACATTAACAAGATCGACGTTAACAAGATCGACGTTAGGAAGATTGACACTAACAAGATAAACATTAACAAGATAGACATTAACAAAATCGACGTTAGCAAGATCGACATTAGCAAGATTGACATTAACAAGTTCGACGTTAGCAAGATCGACGTTAGCAAGATCAACATTAGCAATATCGACATTAGCAAGATCGACGTTAGCAAGATAGACATTAACAAGATCAACATTAACAAGATCGACGTTAGCAAGATCGATGTTAGCAAGATCGACATTAACAAGATCAACATTAACAAGATCAACATTAGCAAGATCGACGTTAGCAAGATAGACATTAACAAGATCGACGTTAGCAAGATCGATGTTAGCAAGATCGACATTAACAAGATCGACATTAACAAGATCAACATTAACAAGATCGACATTAGCAAGATAGACATTAACAAGATCAACATTAACAAGATCGATGTTAGCAAGATCGGTGTTAGTAAGATCGACATTAACAAGATAAACATTAACAAGATCAACATTAGCAAGATCGACGTTAGCAAGATAGACATTAACAAGATCGACGTTAGCAAGATCGATGTTAGCAAGATCGACATTAACAAGATCGACATTAACAAGATCAACATTAAGAAGATCGACATTAGCACGATAGACATTAACAAGATCAACATTAACAAGATCGATGTTAGCAAGATCGGTGTTAGTAAGATCGACATTAACAAGATCGACGTTAGCAAGATCGACGTTCGCAAGATCAACATCAGCAAGATCGACGTTAACAAGATCGACGTTAGCAAGATCGACATTAGCAAGATCGACGTTAGCAAGATCGACATTAACAAGATCGACATTAACAAGATCAACATTAACAAGATCAACATTAGCAAGATCGACGTTAGCAAGATAGACATTAACAAGATCGACGTTAGCAAGATCGATGTTAGAAAGATCGACATTAACAAGATCGACATTAACAAGATCATCATTAACAAGATCAACGTTAACAAGATCAACATTAGCAAGATCGACGTTAGCAAGATCGACGTTAGCAAAATAGACATTAACAAGATCGACATTAACAAGAGAGACATTAACAAGATCGGCATTAACAAGATCGACGTTAGCAACATCGACGTTAGCAAGATCGACATTAACAAGATCAACATTAACAAGATCGACATTAACAAGTACGACATTAGCAAGATAGACATTAACAAGATCAACATTAACAAGATCGAAGTTAGCAAGATCGATGTTAATAAGATCGACATTAGCAAGATCGACATTAACAAGATAAACATGAACAAGATCGATATTTACAAGATTGACGTTAGCAAGATCGACATTATCAAGATCGACATTAGCAAGATCGACGTTAACAAGATCGACATTAGCAAGATCGACATTAACAAGATCGTCATTAACAAGATCAACATTAGCAAGAACGACATTAACAAGATAGACATTAACAAGATCAACGTTAGCAAGATCGACATTAGCAAGAACGACATTAATAAGATAGACATTAACAAGATCGACATTAACAAGATCGACTTTAGCAAGATCGACATTAACGAGATCGACATTAACAAGATCGACGTTAGCAAGATCGACGTTAGCAAGATCAACATTAGCAATATCGACGTTAGGAAGATCGACATTAACAAGATCGACATGAACAAGATCGACGTTAGCAAGATCGACATTAACAAGATCGACATTAACAAGATCAACATTAACAAGATCGACGTTAGCAAGATCGATGTTAGCAAGATTGACATTAACAAGATCGACATTAACAAGATAGACATTAACAAGATCAACATTAGCAAGATCGACATTAACAAGATCGACGTTAGCAAGATAGACATTAACAAGATCGACATTAACAAGATCGACGTTAGCAAGATCGACATTAACAAGATCAACATTAATAAGATAGACGTTAACAAGATCGACATTAACAAGATCGACATTAGCAAGATCGACATTAACGAGATCGACATTAACAAGATCGACGTTAGCAAGATCGACGTTAGCAAGATCAACATTAGCAATATCGACGTTAGGAAGATCGACATTAACAAGATCGACATTAACAAGATCGACATTAACAAGATCAACATTAACAAGATCGACGTTAGCAAGATCGACGTTAGCCAGATAGACGTTAGCAAGATAGACATTAACAAGATCGACATTAACAAGATCGACGTTAGCAAGATCGACGTTAGCAAGATCGACATTAACAAGATCAACATTAACAAGATCGACATTAACAAGATCGACATTAGCAAGATAGACATTAACAAGATCAACATTAACAAGATCGATGTTAGCAAGATCGATGTTAGAAAGATCGACATTAGCAAGATCGACATTAACAAGATAAACATTAACAAGATCGATATTAACAAGAACGACATTAACAAGATAGACATTAACAAGATCGACGTTAGCAAGATCGACATTAGCAAGAACGACATTAATAAGATAGACATTAACAAGATCGACATTAACAAGATCGACATTAGCAAGATCGACATTAACGAGATCGACATTAACAAGATCGACGTTAGCAAGATCGACGTTAGCAAGATCAACATTAGCAATATCGACGTTAGGAAGATCGACATTAACAAGATCGACATTAACAAGATCACCATTAACAAGATCAACATTAGCAAGAACGACATTAACAAGATAGACATTAACAAGATCGACGTTAGCAAGATCGACATTAGCAAGAACGACATTAATAAGATAGACATTAACAAGATCGACATTAACAAGATCGACATTAGCAAGATCGACATTAACGAGATCGACATTAACAAGATCGACGTTAGCAAGATCGACGTTAGCAAGATCAACATTAGCAATATCGACGTTAGGAAGATCGACATTAACAAGATCGACATTAACAAGATCGACGTTAACAAGATCGACGTTAGGAAGATCGACACTAACAAGATAAACATTAACAAGATAGACATTAACAAAATCGACGTTAGAAAGATCAACATTAGCAAGATTGACATTAACAAGTTTGACGTTAGCAAGATCGACGTTAGCAAGATCAACATTAGCAATATCGACGTTAGCAAGATCGACGTTAGCAAGATAGACATTAACAAGATCAACATTAACAAGATCGACGTTAGCAAGATCGGTGTTAGTAAGATCGACATTAACAAGATCGACATTAGCAAGATCAACGTTAGCAATATCGACGTTAGGAAGATCGACATTAACAAGATCGACATGAACAAGATCGACGTTAACAAGATCGACGTTAGGAAGATCGACACTAACAAGATATACATTAACAAGATAGACATTAACAAGATCGACGTTAGCAAGATCGACATTAGCAAGATTGACATTAACAAGATCGACGTTAGCAAGATCGACGTTAGCAAGATCAACATTAGCAATATCGACGTTAGCAAGATCGACATTAACAAGATCAACATTAACAAGATCAACATTAGCAAGATCGACGTTAGCAAGATAGACATTAACAAGATCGACGTTAGCAAGATCGATGTTAGCAAGATCGACATTAACAAGATCGACATTAACAAGATCAACATTAACAAGATCGACGTTAGCAAGATCGATGTTAGCAAGATCGACATTAACAAGATCAACATTAACAAGATCAACATTAGCAAGATCGACGTTAGCAAGATCGACATTAACAAGATCAACATTAATAAGATAGACGTTAACAAGATCGACATTAACAAGATCGACATTAGCAAGATCGACATTAACGAGATCGACATTAACAAGATCGACGTTAGCAAGATCGACGTTAGCAAGATCAACATTAGCAATATCGACGTTAGGAAGATCGACATTAACAAGATCGACATTAACAAGATCGACATTAACAAGATCAACATTAACAAGATCGACGTTAGCAAGATCGATGTTAGCAAGATTGACATTAACAAGATCGACATTAACAAGATAGACATTAACAAGATCAACATTAGCAAGATCGACGTTAGCCAGATAGACGTTAGCAAGATAGATATTAACAAGATCGACATTAACAAGATCGACGTTAGCAAGATCGACGTTAGCAACATCGACATTAACAAGATCAACATTAACAAGATCGACATTAACAAGATCGACATTAGCAAGATAGACATTAACAAGATCAACATTAACAAGATCGATGTTAGCAAGATCGATGTTAGAAAGATCGACATTAGCAAGATCGACATTAACAAGATAAACATTAACAAGATCGATATTAACAAGATAGACGTTAGCAAGATCGACATTATCAAGATCGACATTAGCAAGATCGACGTTAGCAAGATCGACATTAGCAAGATCGACATTAACAAGATCGTCATTAACAAGATCAACATTAGCAAGAACGACATTAACAAGATAGACATTAACAAGATCGACGTTAGCAAGATCGACATTAGCAAGAACGACATTAATAAGATAGACATTAACAAGATCGACATTAACAAGATCGACATTAGCAAGATCGACATTAACGAGATCGACATTAACAAGATCGACGTTAGCAAGATCGACGTTAGCAAGATCAACATTAGCAATATCGACGTTAGGAAGATCGACATTAACAAGATCGACATTAACAAGATCGACGTTAACAAGATCGACGTTAGGAAGATCGACACTAACAAGATAAACATTAACAAGATAGACATTAACAAAATCGACGTTAGAAAGATCAACATTAGCAAGATTGACATTAACAAGTTTGACGTTAGCAAGATCGACGTTAGCAAGATCAACATTAGCAATATCGACGTTAGCAAGATCGACGTTAGCAAGATAGACATTAACAAGATCAACATTAACAAGATCGACGTTAGCAAGATCGGTGTTAGTAAGATCGACATTAACAAGATCGACATTAGCAAGATCAACGTTAGCAAGATCAACATCAGCAAGATCGACGTTAGCAAGATCGACGTTAGCAAGATCGACGTTAGCAAGATCGACGTTAACAAGATCGACATTAACAAGATCAACATTAACAAGATCAACATTAGCAAGATCGACGTTAGCAAGATAGACATTAACAAGATCGACGTTAGCAAGATCGATGTTAGAAAGATCGACATTAACAAGATCGACATTAACAAGATCAACATTAACAAGATCAACGTTAACAAGATCAACATTAGCAAGATCGACGTTAGCAAGATAGACATTAACAAGATCGACATTAACAAGATCGACGTTAGCAACATCGACGTTAGCAAGATCGACATTAACAAGATCAACATTAACAAGATCGACATTAACAAGATCGACATTAGCAAGATAGACATTAACAAGATCAACATTAACAAGATCGAAGTTAGGAAGATCGACATTCACAAGATCGACGTTAACAAGATCGACGTTAGGAAGATCGACACTAACAAGATAAACATTAACAAGATAGACATTAACAAAATCGACGTTAGCAAGATCGACATTAGCAAGATTGACATTAACAAGTTCGACGTTAGCAAGATCGACGTTAGCAAGATCAACATTAGCAATATCGACATTAGCAAGATCGACGTTAGCAAGATAGACATTAACAAGATCAACAATAACAAGATCAACATTAACAAGATCGACGTTAGCAAGATCGACGTTAGCAAGATAGACATTAACAAGATCGACGTTAGCAAGATCGATGTTAGCAAGATCGACATTAACAAGATCGACATTAACAAGATCAACATTAAGAAGATCGACATTAGCACAATAGACATTAACAAGATCAACATTAACAAGATCGATGTTAGCAAGATCGGTGTTAGTAAGATCGACATTAACAAGATCGACGTTAGCAAGATCGACGTTCGCAAGATCCACATCAGCAAGATCGACGTTAACAAGATCGACGTTAGCAAGATCGACATTAGCAAGATCGACGTTAGCAAGATCGACATTAACAAGATCGACATTAACAAGATCAACATTAACAAGATCAACATTAGCAAGATCGACGTTAGCAAGATAGACATTAACAAGATCGACGTTAGCAAGATCGATGTTAGAAAGATCGACATTAACAAGATCGACATTAACAAGATCAACATTAACAAGATCAACGTTAACAAGATCAACATTAGCAAGATCGACGTTAGCAAGATCGACGTTAGCAAGATAGACATTAACAAGATCGACATTAACAAGAGAGACATTAACAAGATCGGCATTAACAAGATCGACGTTAGCAACATCGACGTTAGCAAGATCGACATTAACAAGATCAACATTAACAAGATCGACATTAACAAGAGAGACATTAACAAGATCGGCATTAACAAGACCGACGTTAGCAACATCGACGTTAGCAAGATCGACATTAGCAAGATAGACATTAACAAGATCAACATTAACAAGATCGAAGTTAGCAAGATCGATGTTAATAAGATCGACATTAGCAAGATCGACATTAACAAGATAAACATGAACAAGATCGATATTAACAAGATTGACGTTAGCAAGATCGACATTATCAAGATCGACATTAGCAAGATCGACGTTAACAAGATCGACATTAGCAAGATCGACATTAACAAGATCGTCATTAACAAGATCAACATTAGCAAGAACGACATTAACAAGATAGACATTAACAAGATCAACGTTAGCAAGATCGACATTAGCAAGAACGACATTAATAAGATAGACATTAACAAGATCGACATTAACAAGATCGACTTTAGCAAGATCGACATTAACGAGATCGACATGAACAAGATCGACGTTAGCAAGATCAACATTAGCAATATCGACGTTAGGAAGATCGACATTAACAAGATCGACGTTAGCAAGATCGATGTTAGCAAGATTGACATTAACAAGATCGACATTAACAAGATAGACATTAACAAGATCAACATTAGCAAGATCGACATTAACAAGATCGACGTTAGCAAGATAGACATTAACAAGATCGACATTAACAAGATCGACGTTAGCAAGATCGACATTAACAAGATCAACATTAACAAGATCGACATTAACAAGATCACCATTAGCAAGATCGACGTTAGCGGGATCGATGTTAGCAAGATTGACATTAACAAGATCGACGTTAGCAAGATCGCCGTTAGCAAGATCACCATTAGCAAGATCAACATTAACAAGATCGACGTTAGCAAGATCGAAGTTAGCAAGATCGATGTTAGCAAGATCAACTTTAGCAAGATCGACATTAACAAGATCGACATTAACAAGATCAACATTAACAAGATCAACATTAGCAAGATCAACGTTAGCAAAATCAACATTAGCAAGATCGACGTTAACAAGATCGACGTTAGCAAGATCGACATTAACAAGATAAACATTAACAAGATCGACATTAACAAGATCGACGTTAGCAAGATCGATGTTAGCAAGATCGACGTTAGCAAGATCGATGTTAGCAAGATCGACATTAACAAGATCAACATTAACAAGATCAACGTTAACAAGATCAACATTAGCAAGATCGACGTTAGCAAGATCGACGTTAGCAAAATCGACATTAGCAAGAACGACATTAATAAGATAGACATTAACAAGATCGACATTAACAAGATCGACATTAGCAAGATCGACATTAACGAGATCGACATTAACAAGATCAACGTTAGCAAGATCAACATTAGCAATATCGACGTTAGGAAGATCGACATTAACAAGATCGACATGAACAAGATCGACGTTAACAAGATCGACGTTAGGAAGATCGACACTAACAAGATATACATTAACAAGATAGACATTAACAAGATCGACGTTAGCAAGATCGACATTAGCAAGATTGACATTAACAAGATCGACGTTAGCAAGATCGACGTTAGCAAGATCAACATTAGCAATATCGACGTTAGCAAGATCGACATTAACAAGATCAACATTAACAAGATCAACATTAGCAAGATCGACGTTAGCAAGATAGACATTAACAAGATCGACGTTAGCAAGATCGATGTTAGCAAGATCGACATTAACAAGATCAACATTAACAAGATCGACGTTAGCAAGATCGATGTTAGCAAGATCGACATTAACAAGATCAACATTAACAAGATCAACATTAGCAAGATCGACGTTAGCAAGATCGACATTAACAAGATCAACATTAATAAGATAGACGTTAACAAGATCGACATTAACAAGATCGACATTAGCAAGATCGACATTAACGAGATCGACATTAACAAGATCGACGTTAGCAAGATCGACGTTAGCAAGATCAACATTAGCAATATCGACGTTAGGAAGATCGACATTAACAAGATCGACATTAACAAGATCGACATTAACAAGATCAACATTAACAAGATCGACGTTAGCAAGATCGATGTTAGCAAGATTGACATTAACAAGATTGACATTAACAAGATATACATTAACAAGATCAACATTAGCAAGATCGACGTTAGCCAGATAGACGTTAGCAAGATAGACATTAACAAGATCGACATTAACAAGATCGGCGTTAGCAAGATCGACGTTAGCAAGATCGACATTAACAAGATCAATATTAACAAGATCGACATTAACAAGATCGACATTAGCAAGATAGACATTAACAAGATCAACATTAACAAGATCGATGTTAGCAAGATCGATGTTAGAAAGATCGACATTAGCAAGATCGACATTAACAAGATAAACATTAACAAGATCGATATTAACAAGATAGACGTTAGCAAGATCGACATTATCAAGATCGACATTAGCAAGATCGACGTTAGCAAGATCGACATTAGCAAGATCGACATTAACAAGATCGTCATTAACAAGATCAACATTAGCAAGAACGACATTAACAAGATAGACATTAACAAGATCGACGTTAGCAAGATCGACATTAGCAAGAACGACATTAATAAGATAGACATTAACAAGATCGACATTAACAAGATCGACATTAGCAAGATCGACATTAACGAGATAGACATTAACAAGATCGACGTTAGCAAGATCGACGTTAGCAAGATCAACATTAGCAATATCGACGTTAGGAAGATCGACATTAACAAGATCGACATTAACAAGATCGACGTTAACAAGATCGACGTTAGGAAGATCGACACTAACAAGATAAACATTAACAAGATAGACATTAACAAAATCGACGTTAGCAAGATCAACATTAGCAAGATTGACATTAACAAGTTTGACGTTAGCAAGATCGACGTTAGCAAGATCAACATTAGCAATATCGACGTTAGCAAGATCGACGTTAGCAAGATAGACATTAACAAGATCAACATTAACAAGATCGACGTTAGCAAGATCGATGTTAGCAAGATCGACATTAACAAGATCAACATTAACAAGATCGACGTTAGCAAGATAGACATTAACAAGATCGACATTAACAAGATCAACATTAACAAGATCGACATTAGCAAGATAGACATTAACAAGATCAACATTAACAAGATCGATGTTAGCAAGATCGGTGTTAGTAAGATCGACATTAACAAGATAAACATTAACAAGATCAACATTAGCAAGATCGACGTTAGCAAGATAGACATTAACAAGATCGACGTTAGCAAGATCGATGTTAGCAAGATCGACATGAACAAGATCGACATTAACAAGATCAACATTAAGAAGATCGACATTAGCAAGATAGACATTAACAAGATCAACATTAACAAGATCGATGTTAGCAAGATCGGTGTTAGTAAGATCGACATTAACAAGATCGACGTTAGCAAGATCGACGTTAGCAAGATTAACATCAGCAAGATCAACGTTAACAAGATCGACGAAAGCAAGATCGACATTAACAAGATCGACATTAACAAGATCGACGTTAGCAAGATCGACATTAGCAAGATCGACGTTAGCAAGATCGACATTAACAAGATCGACATTAACAAGATCAACATTAACAAGATCAACATTAGCAAGATCGACGTTAGCAAGATCGACATTAACAAGATCGACGTTAGCAAGATCGATGTTAGAAAGATCGACATTAACAAGATCGACATTAACAAGATCAACATTAACAAGATCGACATTAGCAAGATAGACATTAACAAGATCAACATTAACAAGATCGATGTTAGCAAGATCGATGTTAGTAAGATCGACGTTAGGAAGATCGACATTAACAAGATCGACGTTAGCAAGATCGACATTAGCAAGAACGACGTTAGCAAGATCAACATTAGCAAGATCGACGTTAACAAGATCGACGTTAGCAAGATCGACATTAACAAGATAAACATTAACAAGATCGACATTAACAAGATCGACGTTCGCAAGATCGATGTTAGCAAGATCGACGTAAGCAAGATCGATGTTAGCAAGATCGACATTAACAAGATCGACATTAACAATATCGACATTAACAAGATCGACGTTAGCAACATCGACATTAGCAAGATCGACATTAACAAGATCAACATTAACAAGATCGACATTAACAAGATCGACATTAGCAAGATAGACATTAACAAGATCAACATTAACAAGATCGAAGTTAGCAAGATCGATGTTAATAAGATCGACATTAGCAAGATCTACATGAACAAGATAAACATTAACAAGATCGATATTAACAAGATTGACGTTAGCAAGATCGACATTATGAAGATCGACATTAGCAAGATCGACATTAACAAGATCCTCATTAACAAGATCAACATTAGCAAGAACGACATTAACAAGATAGACATTAACAAGATCAACGTTAGCAAGATCGACATTAGCAAGAACGACGTTAATAAGATAGACATTAACAAGATCGACATTAACAAGATCGACATTAACAAGATCGACATTAGCAAGATCGACATTAACGAGATCGACATTAACAAGATCGACGTTAACAAGATCGACGTTAGGAAGATCGACACTAACAAGATATACATTAACAAGATAGACATTAACAAGATCGACGTTAGCAAGATTGACATTAACAAGATCGACGTTAGCAAGATCGACGTTAGCAAGATCAACATTAGCAATATCGACGTTAGCAAGATCGACGTTAGCAAGATAGACATTAACAAGATCAACATTAACAAGATCGACGTTAGCAAGATCGATGTTAGCAAGATCGACATTAACAAGATCAACATTAACAAGCTCAACATTAACAAGATCGACGTTAGCAAGATCGACATTTACAAGATCGACGTTAGCAAGATCGACATTAACAACAACGACATTAACAAGATGAACATTAACAAGATCGACATTAACAACATAGAAATTAACAAGATCAACATTAACAAGATCGACGTTAGCAAGATCGATGTTAGCAAGATCGTCATTAACAAGATCAACATTAACAAGATCGACGTTAGCAAGATCGACGTTAGCAAGATCGACGTTAGCAAGATCGACATTAGCAAGATCGACGTTAGCAAAATCGATGTTAGCAAGATCGACATTAACAAGATCAACATTAACAAGATCGACATTAACAAGATCGACATTAACAAGAGAGACATTAACAGGATCAACATTAGCAAGATAGACATTAACAAGATCGACGTTAACAAGATCAGCATTAACAAGATCGACGTTAGCAAGATCGACATTAACAAGATCGACATTAACAAGATAGACATTAGCAAGGTTGACGTTAACAAGATCGACATTAACAAGATCGGCGTTAACAAGATCGATGTTAGCAAGATCGACATTAACAAGATCAGCATTAACAAGATAGACGTTAGCAAGATCGACATTAACAAGATCGACGTTAGCAAGATCGACGTTAACAAGATCAACATTAACAAGATCGGCGTTAGTAAGATCGACGTGAGCAAGATCGACATTAACAAGATCGACATTAACAGGATCGACGTTCGCAAGATCGACGTTAGCAAGATCGATGTTAGCAAGACCAACATTAGCAAGATCGACATTAACAAGATCGACATTAACAAGATCGACATTAACAAGATCGACGTTAGCAAGATCGACGTTAGCAAGATCAACATTAACAAGATCGACGTTAACAAGATCGAAGTTAGCAAGATCGATGTTAGCAAGATCAACTTTAGCAAGATCGACATTAGCAAGATCGACGTTAACAAGATCGACATTAACAAGATCAGCATTAACAAGATCGACGTTAGCAAGATCGACATTAACAGGATCGACGTTAACAAGATCGACATTAGCAAGATCGACGTTAACAAGATCGACGTTAGCAAGATCACCATTAGCAAGATCGATGTTAGCAAGATCGACATTAACAAGATCAACATTAACAAGATCGACATTAACAAGATCGATGTTAGCAAGATCGACATTAGCAAGATCGACGTTAACAAGATCGACGTTAGCAAGATCACCATTAGCAAGATCAACATTAACAAGATCGACGTTAACAAGATCACCATTAGCAAGATTGACGTTAGCAGGATCGATGTTAGCAAGATCGACATTAACAAGATCGACGTTAGCAAGATCGCCGTTAGCAAGATCACCATTAGCAAGATCAACATTAGCAAGATCGACATTAGCAAGATCGACATTAACAAGATCGACGTTAGCAAGATCACCATTAGCAAGATCAACATTAACAAGATCGACATTAGCAAGATCGACGTTAGCATGATCGATGTTAGCAAGATCGACATTAACAAGATCGACTTTAGCAAGATCGACGTTAGCAAGATCGACATTAACAAGATAGACATTAGCAAGATCGACATTAGCAAGATTGACATGAGCAAGATCGACATTAACAAGATCGACATTAACAAGATCAACATTAACAAGATCAACATTAGCAAGATCGACGTTAGCAAGATCGACATTAACAAGATCGACGTTAGCAAGATCGATGTTAGAAAGATCGACATTAACAAGATCGACATTAACAAGATCAACATTAACAAGATCGACATTAGCAAGATAGACATTAACAAGATCAACATTAACAAGATCGATGTTCGCAAGATCGATGTTAGTAAGATCGACGTTAGGAAGATCGACATTAACAAGATCGACGTTAGCAAGATCGACATTAGCAAGAACGACGTTAGCAAGATCAACATTAGCAAGATCGACGTTAACAAGATCGACGTTAGCAAGATCGACATTAACAAGATAAACATTAACAAGATCGACATTAACAAGATCGACGTTCGCAAGATCGATGTTAGCAAGATCGACGTAAGCAAGATCGATGTTAGCAAGATCGACATTAACAAGATCGACATTAACAATATCGACATTAACAAGATCGACGTTAGCAACATCGACGTTAGCAAGATCGACATTAACAAGATCAACATTAACAAGATCGACATTAACAAGATCGACATTAGCAAGATAGACATTAACAAGATCAACATTAACAAGATCGAAGTTAGCAAGATCGATGTTAATAAGATCGACATTAGCAAGATCTACATGAACAAGATAAACATTAACAAGATCGATATTAACAAGATTGACGTTAGCAAGATCGACATTATGAAGATCGACATTAGCAAGATCGACATTAACAAGATCCTCATTAACAAGATCAACATTAGCAAGAACGACATTAACAAGATAGACATTAACAAGATCAACGTTAGCAAGATCGACATTAGCAAGAACGACGTTAATAAGATAGACATTAACAAGATCGACATTAACAAGATCGACATTAGCAAGATCGACATTAACGAGATCGACATTAACAAGATCGACGTTAACAAGATCGACGTTAGGAAGATCGACACTAACAAGATATACATTAACAAGATAGACATTAACAAGATCGACGTTAGCAAGATTGACATTAACAAGATCGACGTTAGCAAGATCGACGTTAGCAAGATCAACATTAGCAATATCGACGTTAGCAAGATCGACGTTAGCAAGATAGACATTAACAAGATCAACATTAACAAGATCGACGTTAGCAAGATCGATGTTAGCAAGATCGACATTAACAAGATCAACATTAACAAGCTCAACATTAACAAGATCGACGTTAGCAAGATCGACATTTACAAGATCGACGTTAGCAAGATCGACATTAACAACAACGACATTAACAAGATGAACATTAACAAGATCGACATTAACAACATAGAAATTAACAAGATCAACATTAACAAGATCGACGTTAGCAAGATCGATGTTAGCAAGATCGTCATTAACAAGATCAACATTAACAAGATCGACGTTAGCAAGATCGACGTTAGCAAGATCGACGTTAGCAAGATCGACATTAGCAAGATCGACGTTAGCAAAATCGATGTTAGCAAGATCGACATTAACAAGATCAACATTAACAAGATCGACATTAACAAGATCGACATTAACAAGAGAGACATTAACAGGATCAACATTAGCAAGATAGACATTAACAAGATCGACGTTAACAAGATCAGCATTAACAAGATCGACGTTAGCAAGATCGACATTAACAAGATCGACATTAACAAGATAGACATTAGCAAGGTTGACGTTAACAAGATCGACATTAACAAGATCGGCGTTAACAAGATCGATGTTAGCAAGATCGACATTAACAAGATCAGCATTAACAAGATAGACGTTAGCAAGATCGACATTAACAAGATCGACGTTAGCAAGATCGACGTTAACAAGATCAACATTAACAAGATCGGCGTTAGTAAGATCGACGTGAGCAAGATCGACATTAACAAGATCGACATTAACAGGATCGACGTTCGCAAGATCGACGTTAGCAAGATCGATGTTAGCAAGACCAACATTAGCAAGATCGACATTAACAAGATCGACATTAACAAGATCGACATTAACAAGATCGACGTTAGCAAGATCGACGTTAGCAAGATCAACATTAACAAGATCGACGTTAACAAGATCGAAGTTAGCAAGATCGATGTTAGCAAGATCAACTTTAGCAAGATCGACATTAGCAAGATCGACGTTAACAAGATCGACATTAACAAGATCAGCATTAACAAGATCGACGTTAGCAAGATCGACATTAACAGGATCGACGTTAACAAGATCGACATTAGCAAGATCGACGTTAACAAGATCGACGTTAGCAAGATCACCATTAGCAAGATCGATGTTAGCAAGATCGACATTAACAAGATCAACATTAACAAGATCGACATTAACAAGATCGATGTTAGCAAGATCGACATTAGCAAGATCGACGTTAACAAGATCGACGTTAGCAAGATCACCATTAGCAAGATCAACATTAACAAGATCGACGTTAACAAGATCACCATTAGCAAGATTGACGTTAGCAGGATCGATGTTAGCAAGATCGACATTAACAAGATCGACGTTAGCAAGATCGCCGTTAGCAAGATCACCATTAGCAAGATCAACATTAGCAAGATCGACATTAGCAAGATCGACATTAGCAAGATCGACATTAACAAGATCGACGTTAGCAAGATCACCATTAGCAAGATCAACATTAACAAGATCGACATTAGCAAGATCGACGTTAGCATGATCGATGTTAGCAAGATCGACATTAACAAGATCGACTTTAGCAAGATCGACGTTAGCAAGATCGACATTAACAAGATAGACATTAGCAAGATCGACATTAGCAAGATTGACATGAGCAAGATCGACATTAGCAAGATCGACGTTAGCAAGATCAACATTAGCGAGATCGACATTAACAAGATCGACATTAACAAGATCGACGTTAGCAAGATCGATGTTAACAAGATCGACATTAACAAGATCAACATTAACAAGATCAACATTAGCAAGATCGACGTTAGCAAGATCGACATTAGCAAGATCGACGTTAGCAAGATCGACATTAACAAGATCGACGTTAGCAAGATCGATGTTAACAAGATCGACATTAACAAGATCGACGTTAGCAAGATCGATGTTAGCAAGATCGACATTAACAAGATCAACATTAACAAGATCGACGTTAGCAAGATCGACGTTAACAAGATCAACATTAACAAGATCGGCGTTAGTAAGATCGACGTGAGCAAGATCGACATTAACAAGATCGACATTAACAGGATCGACGTTCGCAAGATCGACGTTAGCAAGATCGATGTTAGCAAGACCAACATTAGCAAGATCGACATTAACAAGATCGACATTAACAAGATCGACATTAACAAGATCGACGTTAGCAAGATCGACGTTAGCAAGATCAACATTAACAAGATCGACGTTAACAAGATCGAAGTTAGCAAGATCGATGTTAGCAAGATCAACTTTAGCAAGATCGACATTAGCAAGATCGACGTTAACAAGATCGACATTAACAAGATCAGCATTAACAAGATCGACGTTAGCAAGATCGACATTAACAGGATCGACGTTAACAAGATCGACATTAGCAAGATCGACGTTAACAAGATCGACGTTAGCAAGATCACCATTAGCAAGATCGATGTTAGCAAGATCGACATTAACAAGATCAACATTAACAAGATCGACATTAACAAGATCGATGTTAGCAAGATCGACATTAGCAAGATCGACGTTAACAAGATCGACGTTAGCAAGATCACCATTAGCAAGATCAACATTAACAAGATCGACGTTAACAAGATCACCATTAGCAAGATTGACGTTAGCAGGATCGATGTTAGCAAGATCGACATTAACAAGATCGACGTTAGCAAGATCGCCGTTAGCAAGATCACCATTAGCAAGATCAACATTAGCAAGATCGACATTAGCAAGATCGACATTAGCAAGATCGACATTAACAAGATCGACGTTAGCAAGATCACCATTAGCAAGATCAACATTAACAAGATCGACATTAGCAAGATCGACGTTAGCATGATCGATGTTAGCAAGATCGACATTAACAAGATCGACTTTAGCAAGATCGACGTTAGCAAGATCGACATTAACAAGATAGACATTAGCAAGATCGACATTAGCAAGATTGACATGAGCAAGATCGACATTAGCAAGATCGACGTTAGCAAGATCAACATTAGCGAGATCGACATTAACAAGATCGACATTAACAAGATCGACGTTAGCAAGATCGATGTTAACAAGATCGACATTAACAAGATCAACATTAACAAGATCAACATTAGCAAGATCGACGTTAGCAAGATCGACATTAGCAAGATCGACGTTAGCAAGATCGACATTAACAAGATCGACGTTAGCAAGATCGATGTTAACAAGATCGACATTAACAAGATCGACGTTAGCAAGATCGATGTTAGCAAGATCGACATTAACAAGATCGACATTAACAAGATCAACATTAACAAGATCGACATTAGCAAGATAGACATTAACAAGATCAACATTAACAAGATAGACATTAACAAGATCGATGTTAGCAAGTTCGATGTTAGGAAGATCGACGTTAGCAAGATCGCCGTTAGCAAGATCACCATTCGCAAGATCAACATTAGCAAGATCGACATTAGCAATATCTACATTAGCAAGATCGACATTAGCAAGATCGATGTTAGTAAGATCGACATTAGCAAGATCGATATTAACAAGATAAACATTAACAAGATCGACATTAACAAGATCGACGTTAGCAAGATCGACGTTAGCAAGATCGACATTAACAAGATCGCCGTGAACAAGATCGATGTTAGCAAGATCGACATTAACAAGATCAGCATTAACAAGATCGACGTTAGCAAGATCGACATTAACAAGATCGACATTAACAAGATCGATGTTAGCAAGATCGACGTTAGAAAGATCGACATTAACAAGATCGACATTAACAAGATCGACATGAACAAGATCGACATTAGCAAGATCGACATTAACAAGATCGATGTTAGCAAGATCGACATTAACAAGATCGACATTAACAAGATCAGCATTAACAAGATCGACATGAACAAGATCGACATTAGCAAGATCGACATTAACAAGATCGACATTAACAAGATCGACATTAGCAAGATCGACATTAACAAGATAGACATTAGCAAGGTTGACGTTAACAAGATCGACATTAACAAGATCGGCGTTAACAAGATCGATGTTAGCAAGATCGACATTAACAAGATCAGCATTAACAAGATAGACGTTAGCAAGATCGACATCAACAAGATCGACGTTAGCAAGATCGACGTTAACAAGATCAACATTAACGAGATCGGCGTTAGTAAGATCGACGTTAGCAAGATCGACATTAACAAGATCGACATTAACAGGCTCGACGTTCGCAAGATCAACATTAGCAAGATCGACATTAACAACAACGACATTAACAAGATGAACATTAACAAGATCGACATTAACAACATCGACATAAACAAGATCGACGTTAGCAAGATCGATGTTAGCAAGAGCGACATTAACAAGATCGACATTAACAAGATCAACATTAACAAGATCGACGTTAGCAAGATCGATGTTAGCAAGATCGTTATTAACAAGACCAACATTAACAAGATCAACATTAACAAGATCGACGTTAGCAAGATCGACGTTAGCAAGATAGACATTAACAAGATCAACATTAACAAGATCGACATTAACAAGATCGACATTAGCAAGAGAGACATTAGCAAGATCGACATTAACAAGATCGTCATTAACAAGATCAACATTAGCAAGAACGACATTAACAAGATAGACATTAACAAGATCGACGTTAGCAAGATCGACATTAGCAAGAACGACATTAATAAGATAGACATTAACAAGATCGACATTAACAAGATCGACATTAGCAAGATCGACATTAACGAGATCGACATTAACAAGATCGACGTTAGCAAGATCGACGTTAGCAAGATCAACATTAGCAATATCGACGTTAGGAAGATCGACATTAACAAGATCGACATTAACAAGATCGACGTTAACAAGATCGACGTTAGGAAGATCGACACTAACAAGATAAACATTAACAAGATAGACATTAACAAAATCGACGTTAGCAAGATCAACATTAGCAAAATTGACATTAACAAGTTTGACGTTAGCAAGATCGACGTTAGCAAGATCAACATTAGCAATATCGACGTTAGCAAGATCGACGTTAGCAAGATAGACATTAACAAGATCAACATTAACAAGATCGACGTTAGCAAGATCGATGTTAGCAAGATCGACATTAACAAGATCAACATTAACAAGATCGACGTTAGCAAGATAGACATTAACAAGATCGACATTAACAAGATCAACATTAACAAGATCGACATTAGCAAGATAGACATTAACAAGATCAACATTAACAAGATCGATGTTAGCAAGATCGGTGTTAGTAAGATCGACATTAACAAGATAAACATTAACAAGATCAACATTAGCAAGATCGACGTTAGCAAGATAGACATTAACAAGATCGACGTTAGCAAGATCGATGTTAGCAAGATCGACATTAACAAGATCGACATTAACAAGATCAACATTAAGAAGATCGACATTAGCAAGATAGACATTAACAAGATCAACATTAACAAGATCGATGTTAGCAAGATCGGTGTTAGTAAGATCGACATTAACAAGATCGACGTTAGCAAGATCGACGTTAGCAAGATTAACATCAGCAAGATCAACGTTAACAAGATCGACGAAAGCAAGATCGACATTAACAAGATCGACATTAACAAGATCGACGTTAGCAAGATCGACATTAGCAAGATCGACGTTAGCAAGATCGACATTAACAAGATCGACATTAACAAGATCAACATTAACAAGATCAACATTAGCAAGATCGACGTTAGCAAGATCGACATTAACAAGATCGACGTTAGCAAGATCGATGTTAGAAAGATCGACATTAACAAGATCGACATTAACAAGATCAACATTAACAAGATCGACATTAGCAAGATAGACATTAACAAGATCAACATTAACAAGATCGATGTTAGCAAGATCGATGTTAGTAAGATCGACGTTAGGAAGATCGACATTAACAAGATCGACGTTAGCAAGATCGACATTAGCAAGAACGACGTTAGCAAGATCAACATTAGCAAGATCGACGTTAACAAGATCGACGTTAGCAAGATCGACATTAACAAGATAAACATTAACAAGATCGACATTAACAAGATCGACGTTCGCAAGATCGATGTTAGCAAGATCGACGTAAGCAAGATCGATGTTAGCAAGATCGACATTAACAAGATCGACATTAACAATATCGACATTAACAAGATCGACGTTAGCAACATCGACGTTAGCAAGATCGACATTAACAAGATCAACATTAACAAGATCGACATTAACAAGATCGACATTAGCAAGATAGACATTAACAAGATCAACATTAACAAGATCGAAGTTAGCAAGATCGATGTTAATAAGATCGACATTAGCAAGATCTACATGAACAAGATAAACATTAACAAGATCGATATTAACAAGATCGACGTTAGCAAGATCGACATTATGAAGATCGACATTAGCAAGATCGACATTAACAAGATCCTCATTAACAAGATCAACATTAGCAAGAACGACATTAACAAGATAGACATTAACAAGATCAACGTTAGCAAGATCGACATTAGCAAGAACGACGTTAATAAGATAGACATTAACAAGATCGACATTAACAAGATCGACATTAGCAAGATCGACATTAACGAGATCGACATTAACAAGATCGACGTTAACAAGATCGACGTTAGGAAGATCGACACTAACAAGATATACATTAACAAGATAGACATTAACAAGATCGACGTTAGCAAGATTGACATTAACAAGATCGACGTTAGCAAGATCGACGTTAGCAAGATCAACATTAGCAATATCGACGTTAGCAAGATCGACGTTAGCAAGATAGACATTAACAAGATCAACATTAACAAGATCGACGTTAGCAAGATCGATGTTAGCAAGATCGACATTAACAAGATCAACATTAACAAGCTCAACATTAACAAGATCGACGTTAGCAAGATCGACATTTACAAGATCGACGTTAGCAAGATCGACATTAACAACAACGACATTAACAAGATGAACATTAACAAGATCGACATTAACAACATAGAAATTAACAAGATCAACATTAACAAGATCGACGTTAGCAAGATCGATGTTAGCAAGATCGTCATTAACAAGATCAACATTAACAAGATCGACGTTAGCAAGATCGACGTTAGCAAGATCGACGTTAGCAAGATCGACATTAGCAAGATCGACGTTAGCAAAATCGATGTTAGCAAGATCGACATTAACAAGATCAACATTAACAAGATCGACATTAACAAGATCGACATTAACAAGAGAGACATTAACAGGATCAACATTAGCAAGATAGACATTAACAAGATCGACGTTAACAAGATCAGCATTAACAAGATCGACGTTAGCAAGATCGACATTAACAAGATCGACATTAACAAGATAGACATTAGCAAGGTTGACGTTAACAAGATCGACATTAACAAGATCGGCGTTAACAAGATCGATGTTAGCAAGATCGACATTAACAAGATCAGCATTAACAAGATAGACGTTAGCAAGATCGACATTAACAAGATCGACGTTAGCAAGATCGACGTTAACAAGATCAACATTAACAAGATCGGCGTTAGTAAGATCGACGTTAGCAAGATCGACATTAACAAGATCGACATTAACAGGATCGACGTTCGCAAGATCGACGTTAGCAAGATCGATGTTAGCAAGACCAACATTAGCAAGATCGACATTAACAAGATCGACATTAACAAGATCGACATTAACAAGATCGACGTTAGCAAGATCGACGTTAGCAAGATCAACATTAACAAGATCGACGTTAACAAGATCGAAGTTAGCAAGATCGATGTTAGCAAGATCAACTTTAGCAAGATCGACATTAGCAAGATCGACGTTAACAAGATCGACATTAACAAGATCAGCATTAACAAGATCGACGTTAGCAAGATCGACATTAACAGGATCGACGTTAACAAGATCGACATTAGCAAGATCGACGTTAACAAGATCGACGTTAGCAAGATCACCATTAGCAAGATCGATGTTAGCAAGATCGACATTAACAAGATCAACATTAACAAGATCGACATTAACAAGATCGATGTTAGCAAGATCGACATTAGCAAGATCGACGTTAACAAGATCGACGTTAGCAAGATCACCATTAGCAAGATCAACATTAACAAGATCGACGTTAACAAGATCACCATTAGCAAGATTGACGTTAGCAGGATCGATGTTAGCAAGATCGACATTAACAAGATCGACGTTAGCAAGATCGCCGTTAGCAAGATCACCATTAGCAAGATCAACATTAGCAAGATCGACATTAGCAAGATCGACATTAGCAAGATCGACATTAACAAGATCGACGTTAGCAAGATCACCATTAGCAAGATCAACATTAACAAGATCGACGTTAACAAGATCACCATTAGCAAGATCAACATTAACAAGATCGACATTAGCAAGATCGACGTTAGCATGATCGATGTTAGCAAGATCGACATTAACAAGATCGACTTTAGCAAGATCGACGTTAGCAAGATCGACGTTAGCAAGATCAACATTAGCGAGATCGACATTAACAAGATCGACATTAACAAGATCGACGTTAGCAAGATCGATGTTAACAAGATCGACATTAACAAGATCAACATTAACAAGATCAACATTAGCAAGATCGACGTTAGCAAGATCGACATTAGCAAGATCGACGTTAGCAAGATCGACATTAACAAGATCGACGTTAGCAAGATCGATGTTAACAAGATCGACATTAACAAGATCGACATTAACAAGATCGACGTTAGCAAGATCGATGTTAGCAAGATCGACATTAACAAGATCGACATTAACAAGATCAACATTAACAAGATCGACATTAGCAAGATAGACATTAACAAGATCAACATTAACAAGATAGACATTAACAAGATCGATGTTAGCAAGTTCGATGTTAGGAAGATCGACGTTAGCAAGATTGACGTTAGCAAGATCAACATTAACAAGATCGACGTTAGCAAGATCGCCGTTAGCAAGATCACCATTCGCAAGATCAACATTAGCAAGATCGACATTAGCAATATCTACATTAGCAAGATCGACATTAGCAAGATCGATGTTAGTAAGATCGACATTAGCAAGATCGATATTAACAAGATAAACATTAACAAGATCGACATTAACAAGATCGACGTTAGCAAGATCGACGTTAGCAAGATCGACATTAACAAGATCGCCGTGAACAAGATCGATGTTAGCAAGATCGACATTAACAAGATCAGCATTAACAAGATCGACGTTAGCAAGATCGACATTAACAAGATCGACATTAACAAGATCGATGTTAGCAAGATCGACGTTAGAAAGATCGACATTAACAAGATCGACATTAACAAGATCGACATGAACAAGATCGACATTAGCAAGATCGACATTAACAAGATCGATGTTAGCAAGATCGACATTAACAAGATCGACATTAACAAGATCAGCATTAACAAGATCGACATGAACAAGATCGACATTAGCAAGATCGACATTAACAAGATCGACATTAACAAGATCGACATTAGCAAGATCGACATTAACAAGATAGACATTAGCAAGGTTGACGTTAACAAGATCGACATTAACAAGATCGGCGTTAACAAGATCGATGTTAGCAAGATCGACATTAACAAGATCAGCATTAACAAGATAGACGTTAGCAAGATCGACATCAACAAGATCGACGTTAGCAAGATCGACGTTAACAAGATCAACATTAACGAGATCGGCGTTAGTAAGATCGACGTTAGCAAGATCGACATTAACAAGATCGACATTAACAGGCTCGACGTTCGCAAGATCAACATTAGCAAGATCGACATTAACAACAACGACATTAACAAGATGAACATTAACAAGATCGACATTAACAACATCGACATAAACAAGATCGACGTTAGCAAGATCGATGTTAGCAAGAGCGACATTAACAAGATCGACATTAACAAGATCAACATTAACAAGATCGACGTTAGCAAGATCGATGTTAGCAAGATCGTTATTAACAAGACCAACATTAACAAGATCAACATTAACAAGATCGACGTTAGCAAGATCGACGTTAGCAAGATAGACATTAACAAGATCAACATTAACAAGATCGACATTAACAAGATCGACATTAGCAAGAGAGACATTAACAAGATCAAGATTAGCAAGATAGTCATTAACAAGATCGACGTTAGCAAGATCGACGTTAACAAGATCAGCATTAACAAGATCGACGTTAGCAAGATCGACATTAACAAAATCGACGTTAGCAAGATCGATGTTAGCAAGATCGACATTAACAAGATCAACATTAACAAGATCGACATTAACAAGATCGACATTAGCAAGAGAGACATTAAAAAGATCAACATTAGCAAGATAGACATTAACAAGATCGACGTTAGCAAGATCGACGTTAACAAGATCAGCATTAACAAGATCGACGTTCGCAAGATCGACATTAACAAGATCGACATTAACAAGATCGACATTAGCAAGATCGACGTTAGCAAGATCGACGTTAGCAAGATCAACATTAACAAGATCGACGTTAGCAAGATCAAAGTTAGCAAGATCGATGTTAGCAAGATCAACTTTAGCAAGATCGACATTAGCAAGATCGACGTTAACAAGATCGACATTAACAAGATCGACATTAACAAGCTCGACATTAACAAGCTCGGCATTAACAAGATCGACATTAGCAAGATCGACGTTAACAAGATCAGCATTAACAAGATCGACGTTAGCAAGATCGACATTAACAAGATCGACGTTAGCAAGATCGATGTTAACAAGATCGACATTAACAAGATCGACATTAACAAGTTCAGCATTAACAAGATCGACGTTAGCAAGATCGACATTAACAAGATCGAAGTTAACAAGATCGACATTAGCAAGATCGACGTTAGCAAGATCGACGTTAGCAAGATCACCATTAGCAAGATCAACATTAACAAGATCGACGTTAACAAGATCACCATTAGCAAGATCAACATTAACAAAATCGTCATTAACAAGATCAACATTAACAAGATCGATGTTAGCAAGATCGACATTAACAAGATCAACATTAACAAGATCGACATTAACAAGATCGATGTTAGCAAGATCGACATTAGCAAGATCTACGTTAGCAAGATCGACATTAACAAGATCGACGTTAGCAAGATCGACGTTAGCAAGATCACCATTAGCAAGATCAACATTAACAAGATCGACGTTAACAAGATCACCATTAGCAAGATCGACGTTAGCAGGATTGATGTTAGCAAGATCGACATTAACAAGATCGACGTTAGCAAGATCGCCGTTAGCAAGATCACCATTAGCAAGATCAACATTAACAAGATCAACGTTAACAAGATCGACATTAGCAAGATCGACGTTAGCAAGATCGACATTAACAAGATCGACTTTAGCAAGATCGACATTAGCAACATCGACATTAGCAAGATCGACATTAACAAGATAGACATTAGCAAGAGCGACATTAGCAAGATCGACATTAACAAGATAGACATTAGCAAGATCGACATTAGCAAGATCGACATTAGCAAGTTCGACGTTAGCAAGATCAACATTAGCAAGATCGACATTTACAAGATCGACGTTAGCAAGATCGACATTAACAACAACGACATTAACAAGATGAACATTAACAAGATCGACATTAACATCATCGAAATTAACAAGATCAACATTAACAAGATCGACGTTAGCAAGATCGATGTTAGCAAAATCGACGTTAGCAAGATCGACGTTAGCAAGATCGACATTAGCAAGATCGACGTTAGCAAGATCGATGTTAGCAAGATCGACATTAACAAGATCAACATTGACAAGATCGACATTAACAAGATCGACATTAGCAAGAGAGACATTAACAAGATCAACATTAGCAAGATAGACATTAACAAGATCGACGTTAACAAGATCGGCATTAACAAGATCGACGTTAGCAAGATCGACATTAACAAGCTCGACATTAATAAGATAGACATTAGCAAGGTTGACGTTAACAAGATCGACATTAACAAGATCGGCGTTAACAAGATCGATGTTAGCAAGATCGACATTAACAAGATCAGCATTAACAAGATAGACGTTAGCAAGATCGACATTAACAAGATCGACGTTAGCAAGATCGACGTTAACAAGATCAACATTAACAAGATCGGCGTTAGTAAGATCGACGGTAGCAAGATCGACATTAACAAGATCGAAGTTAACAAGATCGACATTAGCAAGATCGACGTTAGCAAGATCGACGTTAGCAAGATCACCATTAGCAAGATCAACATTAACAAGATCGACGTTAACAAGATCACCATTAGCAAGATAAACATTAACAAAATCGACATTAACAAGATCAACATTAACAAGATCGATGTTAGCAAGATCGACATTAACAAGATCAACATTAACAAGATCGACATTAACAAGATCGATGTTAGCAAGATCGACATTAGCAAGATCTACGTTAGCAAGATCGACATTAACAAGATCGATGTTAGCAAGATCGACGTTAGCAAGATCGACGTTAGCAAGATCACCATTAGCAAGATCAACATTAACAAGATCGACGTTAACAAGATCACCATTAGCAAGATCGACGTTAGCAGGATTGATGTTAGCAAGATCGACATTAACAAGATCGACGTTAGCAAGATCGCCGTTAGCAAGATCACCATTAGCAAGATCAACATTAACAAGATCAACGTTAACAAGATCGACATTAGCAAGATCGACGTTAGCAAGATCGACATTAACAAGATCGACTTTAGCAAGATCGACATTAGCAACATCGACATTAGCAAGATCGACATTAACAAGATAGACATTAGCAAGAGCGACATTAGCAAGATCGACATTAACAAGATAGACATTAGCAAGATCGACATTAGCAAGATCGACATTAGCAAGTTCGACGTTAGCAAGATCAACATTAGCAAGATCGACATTTACAAGATCGACGTTAGCAAGATCGACATTAACAACAACGACATTAACAAGATGAACATTAACAAGATCGACATTAACATCATCGAAATTAACAAGATCAACATTAACAAGATCGACGTTAGCAAGATCGATGTTAGCAAAATCGACGTTAGCAAGATCGACGTTAGCAAGATCGACATTAGCAAGATCGACGTTAGCAAGATCGATGTTTGCAAGATCGACATTAACAAGATCAACATTGACAAGATCGACATTAACAAGATGGACATTAGCAAGAGAGACATTAACAAGATCAACATTAGCAAGATAGACATTAACAAGATCGACGTTAACAAGATCGGCATTAACAAGATCGACGTTAGCAAGATCGACATTAACAAGATCGACATTAACAAGATAGACATTAGCAAGGTTGACGTTAACAAGATCGACATTAACAAGATCGGCGTTAACAAGATCGATGTTAGCAAGATCGACATTAACAAGATCAGCATTAACAAGATAGACGTTAGCAAGATCGACATTAACAAGATCGACGTTAGCAAGATCGACGTTAACAAGATCAACATTAACAAGATCGGCGTTAGTAAGATCGACGTTAGCAAGATCGACATTAACAAGATAGACATTAGCAAGGTTGACGTTAGCAAGATCGACATTAACAAGATCAGCATTAACAAGATAGACGTTAGCAAGATCGACATTAACAAGATCGACGTTAGCAAGATCGACGTTAACAAGATAAACATTAACAAGATCGGCGTTAGTAAGATCGACGTTAGCAAGATCGACATTAACAAGATCGACATTAACAGGATCGACATTCGCAAGATCGATGTTAGCAAGATCAACATTAGCAAGATCGACATTAACAAGATCGACATTAACAAGCTCGACATTAACAAGATCGACGTTAACAAGATCAGCATTAACAAGATCGACGTTAGCAAGATCGACATTAACAAGATCGACATTAACAAGAGAGACATTAGCAAGGTTGACGTTAACAGGATCGACATTAACAAGATCGGCGTTAACAAGATCGATGTTAGCAAGATCGACATTAACAAGATCAGCATTAACAAGATCGACGTTAGCAAGATCGACATTAACAAGATCGACATTAACAAGAGAGACATTAGCAAGGTTGACGTTAACAGGATCGACATTAACAAGATCGGCGTTAACAAGATCGATGTTAGCAAGATCGACATTAACAAGATCAGCATTAACAAGATAGACGTTAGCAAGATCGACATTAACAAGATCGACGTTAGTAAGATCGACGTTAACAAGATCAACATTAACAAGATCGGCGTTAGTAAGATCGACGTTAGCAAGATCGACATTAACAAGATCGACATTAACAGGATCGACGTTCGCAAGATCGACGTTAGCAAGATCGATGTTAGCAAGATCAACATTAGCAAGATCGACATTAACAAGATCGACATTAACAAGATCGACATTAACAAGATCGAAGTTAGCAAGATCGATGTTAGCAAGATCAACTTTAGCAAGATCGACATTAGCAAGATCGACGTTAACAAGATCGACATTAACAAGATCGACATTAACAAGATCAACTTTAGCAAGATCGACGTTAGCAAGATCGACATTAACAAGATCGACATTAACAAGATCAGCATTAACAAGATCGACGTTAGCAAGATCGACATTAACAGGATCGACGTTAACAAGATTGACATTAGCAAGATCGACGTTAACAAGATCGACGTTAGCAAGATCACCATTAGCAAGATCAACATTAACAAGATCGACGTTAAGAAGATCACCATTAGCAAGATCGACATTAACAAGATCAACATTAACAAGATAGACATTAACAAGATCGACGTTAACAAGATCAGCATTAACAAGATCGACGTTAGCAAGATCGACATTAACAAGATCGACATTAACAAGATAGACATTAGCAAGGTTGACGTTAACAAGATCGACATTAACAAGATCGATGTTAGCAAGATCGACATTAGCAAGATCGACGTTAACAAGATCGACGTTAGCAAGATCACCATTAGCAAGACCAACATTAACAAGATCGACGTTAACAAGATCGCCGTTAGCAAGATCACCATTAGCAAGATCAACATTAGCAAGATCGACATTAGCAAGATCGACATTAGCAAGATCGACGTTAACTAGATCGACGTTAGCAAGATCACCATTAGCAAGATCAATATTAACAAGATCGACGTTAACAAGATCACCATTAGCAAGATCAACATTAACAAGATCGACATTAGCAAGATCGACGTTAGCAAGATCGATGTTAGCAAGATCGACATTAACAAGATCGACTTTAGCAAGATCGACGTTAGCAAGATCGACATTAACAAGATCGACATTAGCAAGATCGACATTAGCAAGATCGACATTAGCAAGATCAACGTTAGCAAGATCAACATTAGCAAGATCGACATTAACAAGATCGACATTAACAAGATCGACGTTAGCAAGATCGATGTTAACAAGATCGACATTAACAAGATCAACATTAGCAAGATCGACGTTAGCAAGATCGACATTAGCAAGATCGACATTAACAAGATCGACGTTAGCAAGATCGATATTAACAAGATCGACATTAACAAGATCAACATTAACAACATCGACATTAACAAGATCGACGTTAGCAAGATCAATGTTAGCAAGATCGACATTAACAAGATCGACATTAACAAGATCAACATTAACAAGATCGACATTAGCAAGATAGACATTAACAAGATCAACATTAACAAGATAGACATTAACAAGATCGATGTTAGCAAGATCGATGTTAGGAAGATCGACGTTAGCAAGATCGACATTAGCAAGATCAACATTAACAAGATCGACGTTAGCAAGATCGCCGTTAGCAAGATCACCATTAGCAAGATCGACATTAGCAATATCTACATTAGCAAGATCGACATTAGCAAGATCGATGTTAGTAAGATCGACATTAGCAAGATCGACATTAACAAGATAAACATTAACAAGATCGACATTAACAAGATCGACGTTAGCAAGATCGACGTTAGCAAGATCGACATTAACAAGATCGCCGTGAACAAGATCGATGTTAGCAAGATCGACATTAACAAGATCAGCATTAACAAGATCGACGTTAGCAAGATCGACATTAACAAGATCGACATTAACAAGATCGATGTTAGCAAGATCGACGTTAGAAAGATCGACATTAACAAGATCGACATTAACAAGATTTACATGAACAAGATCGACATTAGCAAGATCGACATTAACAAGATCGATGTTAGCAATATCGACATTAACAAGATCGACATTAACAAGATCAGCTTTAACAAGATCGACATGAACAAGATCGACATTAGCAAGATCGACGTTAGCATGATCGACATTAACAAGATCGACATTAACAAGATCGACATGAACAAGATCGACATTAGCAAGATTGACGTTAGCAAGATCGACGTTAGCAAGATCAACATTAACAAGATCGACATTAACAAGATCAGCATTAACAAGATCGACATGAACAAGATCGACATTAACAAGTTCGACGTTAGCAAGATCGACATTTACAAGATCGACATTAATAAGATCGACATTAGCAAGATCGACATTAGCAAGATCGAGGTTAGCAAGATCGACGTTAGCAAGATCGACATTAACAAGATCGACATTAACAAGATCAACATTCGCAAGATCGACGTTAGCAAGATCGACGTTAGCAAGATCGATGTTAGCAAGATCGACACTAACAAGATCAACATTAACAAGTTCGACATTAACAAGATCGACGTTAACAAGATCGATGTTAGCAAGATCGACATTAACAAGATCAACATTAACAAGATCGACATTAACAAGATCAATGTTAGCAAGATCGACGTTAACAAGATCACCATTAGCAAGATCGACGTTAGGAAGATCGACATTAACAAGATCGACATTAACAAGATCGACGTTAGCATGATCGGCATTAACAAGATCAACATTAACAAGATCAACGTTCGCAAGATCGACATTAACAAGATCGACGTTCGCAAGATCGACATTAACAAGATCAACATTTGCAAGATTGACGTTAGCAAGATAGACATTAACAAGATCGACATTAACAAGATCGACGTTAGCAAGATCGGCGTGAGCAAGATCGACATTAGCAAGATCGACGTTAACAAGATCGGCGTTAGCAAGATCGACGTTAACAAGATCGACGTTAGCAAGATCAACATTAACAAGATCAACGTTCGCAAGATCGACATTAACAAGATCAACATTTGCAAGATCGACATTAGCAAGATAGACATTAACAAGATCGACATTAATAAGATCGACATTAGCAAGATCGACGTTAGCAAGTTTGACGTTAGCAAGATCGACGTTAGCAAGATCGACATTAAAAAGATCGACATTAACAAGATCGACATTAACAAGATCGATGTTAGCAAGATCGACATTAACAAGATCGACATTTACAAGATTGACGAAAGCAATATCAAAACTCCCATGGGTTATGCCATTCACTGTATAATTTCCAGCTGTACTTGACCTTCCAAAATGCATCATCTCACATTTGTCAAGATTTAACTCTATCTTCCATTTTTCTGCCAATGCCTCCAACTGATCTATATCCTGCTGTATCCTCTGACAACCCTCCTCACTGGCTGAAACTCTACCAATCTTTGTTTCGACCACACTTACTATTGAGAGCAGCGACGTTTTCCTCCAAATCATTTATGTTGACACACAAATTGCCGAGTTTCCAGCACTTATCCCTGTGGAACATTACTAGTCACAGTCCTCCATTCTGAAAAGCTCCCTTCTGTCTCCTATGATGAAGCCAGCTCTGTATCCATCTCACCAGCTCACCCCAGTTACCAGGGCACTTCACCTTTTGTACCAGTCTGTCATAAGGCACCTTGCCAAAGGGTCGACTGAAGTTCATCTCGACAACGTCAACCACTTTTCCCTCATCAATCATCTTCGTCACCTCCTCAAAAACTCAATCAAGTTAGTGAGGTACGAACAGCCAACACACAACCACTCTGCCTATCACTAATAAGTCCATTTGCTTCGAAGTGTGTATCGATCTTGTAATTGAGAATCTTTTCCAATATTTTGCCTACCACTGACGTGAGACTCGGAGATCTGTAATTTCCAGAATTATCCCTGCTACCCTTCTTAAACAATAGGACAACATTGGTTCCTCTCCAGTGCTGAGGGAACGCAACTGTGGCTGAAGAGGATACAAAGATGCTTTTGTAAGTTATTCCCTTGCCTCCCTCAACATTCTGGAAATGATCCCATCAGGACTGGGGGACTTAGCTACATTCATACTTGTTAAAACGCACACCTTTTCCTTTTTAATAGCAACTTGGCTTAGAAACTCAACATTGCCTTCACTGAGATCATCCTCCACCAATTCACTAACAAAAAGTATTTGCTGAGCACCTCACCTCCCTCATCTGGTTCCACATATAGATTCCCTCGATTGTCACAGAGTAGGTGAACCCTTCCCCTGGCTCCCCTCTTGCTTTTTACAGATGTATAAAAAGCCTTGGGCTTTTCTTTCAAGAACTCAAAAACGTCCCAGAAATCTGAGGGCACCAAGGGGCTTGTGTGAAGGGAGGAATTGAAAAAGTCAATGTTAGTTAAAAACAAATTCCAGAGAAATGAATGGGATTAAGGGGTGGCAAATCCCCAGGACCTGATAATCTATATCACTGAATACCAAAAGACCTTGGACATTGTGAATGTAATTCCATTTTCCAAGATTCGATCGACTCTGGAACGGTTCCTATCAATTGGAGGGTGGCAAGTCTCACCCCACTATTTAAAAAGGGAAACAGAAATCAAACAGAGAATGACAGACCATTGACCCGATCATCAGCTGGAAGGAAAATGCTGGGGCCCATTATAAAACATCACAACAGATCATTTGGAAACGATGAACAGGATGGGGTTCGAGCCAGCATGGGGTTATAAAAGGCAAACCAGGTTTATTCAATCTACGGGAGTTTTTTCAGGATAATGTATTGACACGTGCTGGGAATGGGTTGACAGATGGGAAACAGAGAGTTGGAATAATTGGGTCTTTGTCAGAGTGGCAGCCAGTGACTGGTGGGGTACAACCTGGATCTCTGCTTGGCACCACGTATTCACAATATATGCACACGACCTGGATGGGGGGAACCAATTTCCAATTACACTCTTGGGGGTGCGGAAGAGGGGGAGGGCTAGTGGGAGGTGAGAGGTGAATTGTGAGGAAGAGACAAGGAGGCTTCGAGGTGATTTCAACAAGTGAGTGAGTAACGGTAATTATTGGAACAAGTTCAGCCTGGTAGACATCACAGATTAAACATTCCCTGACAGAGATTGTTAATCTGGTTCATATACATTCCCTGATTGGGATTGTTAATCTGGTTCATACACATTCCCTGATTGGGATTGTTAATCTGGTTCATATACATTCCCTGATTGGGATTGTTAATCTGGTTCATATACATTCCCTGATTGGGATTATTAAACTCTCTCTCTGTCCACTACACCCCCTGCGAACTCTCTCTCTCTCTCTGTCCACGACACACGCCTGCCACCTCTCTCTCTCTCTCCATCCACTACACCCACCTGCCAAATCCCTCTCTCTCTCTCTGTCCACTACACCCACCTGCCACCTCTCTCTCTCTCTGTCCACTACACCCCCCTGCCACCTCTCTCTCTCCCTCTCTCTCTCTCTGTCCACTACACCCCCCTGCCACCTCTCTCTCTCTCTGTCCACTACACCCACCTGCCACCTCTCTCTCTCTCTCTGTCCACTACACCCCCCTGCCACCTCTCTCTCTCTCTCTGTCCACTACACCCACCTGCCACCTCTCTCTCTCTCTGTCCACTACACCCCCCTGCCACCTCTCTCTCTCTCTGTCCACTACACCCCCCTGCCACCTCTCTCTCTGTCCACTACACCCACCTGCCACCTCTCCCCCTCTCTGTCCTCTACACCCCCCTGCCACCTCTCTCTCTCTGTCCACTACACCCCCCTGCCACCTCTCCCTCTCTCTGTCCACTACACCCCCCTGCCACCTCTCTCTCTCTGTCCACTACACCCCCCTGCCACCTCTCTCTCTCTCTGTCCACTACACCCCCCTGCCACCTCTCTCTCTCTGTCCACTACATCCCCCTGCCACCTCTCTCTCTGTCCACTACACCCCCCTGCCACCTCTCTCTCTGTCCACTACACCCCCCTGCCACCTCTCTCTCTCTCTGTCCACTACGCCCCCCTGCCACCTCTCTCTCTCCCTGTCCACTACACCCACCTGCCACCTCTCTCTCTCTGTCCACTACACCCCCCTGCCACCTCTCTCTCTCTCTGTCCACTACACCCCCCTGCCACCTTTCTCTCTCTCTGTCCACTACACCCCCCTGCCACCTCTCTCTCTCTGTCCACTATACCCCCCTGCCACCTCTCTCTCTCTCTGTCCACTACACCCCCCTGCCACCTCTCTCGCTCTCTGTCCACTATACCCCCCTGCCACCTCTCTCTCTCTCTGTCCACTACACCGCCCTGCCACCTCTCTCTCTCTCTCTGTCCACTACACCCACCTGCCACCTCTCTCTCTCTCTCTGTCCACTACACCCCCCTGCCACCTCTCTCTCTCTCTCTATGTCCACTACACCCCCCTGCCACCTCTCTCTCTCTGTCTCTCTGTCCACTCCACCCCCCTGCCACCTCTCTCTCTCTGTCCACTACACCCACCTGCCACCTCCCTCTCTCTCTCTCTCTGTCCACTACACCCACCTGCGCCCTCTCTCTCTCTCTGTCCACTACACCCACCTGCCACCTCCCTCTCTCTCTCTCTCTGTCCACTACACCCACCTGCGCCCTCTCTCTCTCTCTGTCCACTACACCCCCCTGCCACCTCTCTCTCTCTCTGTCCACTACACCCCCCTGCCACCTCTCTCTCTCTGTCCACTACACCCCCCTGCCACCTCTCTCTCTCTCTCTCTCTCTCCCTCTCTGTCCACTACATCCCTCTGCCACCTCCCTCTCGTCTCTGTGTCCACTGCACCCCCCTGCCACCTCCCTCTCTCTCTCTCTCCACTACACCCGCCTGCCACCTTTCTCTCTCTCTGTCCACTACACCCCCCTGCCACCTCCCTCTCTCTCTCAGTCTCTCTCTCGCTCTGTTCACTGTACCCCCCGGGCCACCTCTCTCTCTCTCTCTCTCTCTCTCTCTCTCTCTCTCTGTCCACTACACCCCCCTGCCACCTCCCTCTCTCTCTCAGTCTCTCTCTCGCTCTGTTCACTGTACCCCCCGGGCCACCTCTCTCTCTCTCTCTCTCTCTGTCCACTACACCCCCCTGCCACCTCCCTCTCTCTCTCAGTCTCTCTCTCGCTCTGTTCACTGTACCCCCCGGGCCACCTCTCTCTCTCTCTCTCTCTCTCTCTGTCCACTACACCCACCTGCCACCTCTCTCTCTCTCTCTCTCTCTCTGTCCACTACGCCCGCGTACCATCTCTCTCTCTCTCTCTCTCTGTCTCTCTCTATGTCCACTACGCCCGCGTGCCATCTCTCTCTCTCTCTCTCTCTGTCTCTCTCTATGTCCATTACACCCGCCTGCCACCTCTCTCTCTCTCTGTCCATTGTACCCCCCGGCCACCTCTCTCTCTCTGTCTACTACGCCCGCGTGCCATCTCTCTCTCTCCCTCTGTCCACTACGTCCGCCACGTCTCTCTCTCTCTCTCTCTCTTCCTTCCCCCTCTCTCTCTCTCTCCACTACACCCATCTGCCACCTCTCTCTTTCTATCTGTCTCTCTGTGCACTACACCCCCCTGCCACCTCTCCCTCTCTCTCTCTCTCTCTATATATATATATCTCAGTCCTCTACACCCCCTGCTCCTCTCTCTCTCTGTCCACTACACCCCCCTGCTGTCTCTCTCTCTCTCTCTCTCTCTGTCTCTCTGGATGGCTGTTTTCTGTTACAGACTGAAGCCCCTGAAAGTCTCACTTTCAGATCCTCTGCTCTGACTGGAGGTGCAGCAATCCTCAGGTTCAACCACCTGGTGGCAATTTTAACAAATGCCTGGAGCTTCATTCATAACTGGGGAAAATTCTTACCAAACTGGGGAAATTTCTGTCATAACCAGTGAAATTTCTGACCTAACCGGTGAAATTTCTGTCATAACCGGTGAAATTTCTGACCTAACCGGTGAAATTTCTGTCATAACTGGTGAAATTTCTAACCTAATTGGTGAAATTTCTGACCTAACCGGTGAAATTTCTGACCTAACTGGTGAAATTTGTGTCATAACTGGTGAAATTTCTGACCTAACCAGTGAAACTTCTGACCTAACCGGTGAAATTTGTGTCATAACTGGTGAAATGTCTGACCTAACCGGTGAAATGTCTGACCTAACCGGTGAAATGTCTGTCATAACGAGTGAAATTTCTGACCGAACCGGTGAAATTTCTGTCATAACCGGTGAAATTACTGACCTAACCGGTGAAATTTCTGACATAACCGGTGAAATTTCTGACCTAACCGGTGAAATGTCTGACCTAACCGGTGAAATTGTAAAGAGGTTGTATTTCTCTGTCAGCCTTACCAAGGTGGGCACCGTTTGTACTGATCATATTGATCCTTGCCACAGTGGCCGTATTCATCGCCTTTCCCATTTAGATTATCATAACAAACATCTTCAGCAGATTGTGCACCTGGCAGAGAAAGAGTGAGAGATGTCGGAGATTTGACACAATAGCAATAGGCTATTCAGTCTTGAAAAGACGTTTCTTACACCAATGTGAAATTTCTCCTATCTATTCTGTCCCAAACTCTCCAGGTTTTACAGGAACACCATTCCAAATGAAGAAGCCATCTTTGAAGTGACCTCTTAACATTCCAAAGTTTCTAATTGTCTCCATCCCTGGACTTGCTCAGCCCTGGAAACATGCTGAGAAAGCATGTCTGCTTCCTACCCAACTGATCCACATCTTTCCACAGTTCTGGTGACGAGACCTCAACACATATCTCCCATTGAGGCTGAACCATGGTTTTACACAAACTTATTTAACGTCCTTGTGTTTATCCTCTGCTCGTATTTGTAAAGCATCAGGTTACTAAGTCGTGTCTGTTTAGCGAAGCGACAACACAGGATTTCAGTGAGGGAATTGACCACAAGAGACAGAGGTACAGAGGGAAATAGGGATTTAAACAAAGAGCTAGGAGGGTTAAATGGGACCAGAAACTGACCTTGGCAAATAGGATTCAGGAAAATGCAAAGGAATTATAGATATATATTATATACATATATATACGGAGCAAGAGGGAAGCTAGGGAAGGGTAGGTCTCAAACGAGGGGATTTATGTATGAAAGTAGAGGATGTGAGTGAGCTCGTTAATGAGTACTTAGAGTCATACAGCACCAAAAAAGGCCCTTCAGCCCAACGCATGCATGCTGACAGGGTTTCCCAAACTAAACTGGTCTGATTTGCCTGTCTTTGGCCCAGATCCCTCTAAACTCTGTCTATCCATGTATGTGCCCACCCACATGTTGTTGAAATGTTGGAACTGTATCTGCCTCTGTCCACCTCCTCTGGCACCTCATTCCACATACGTACCACCCTCTGTGCACAAACGTTGCTCCTTAAGTCCTGTTTCAACCTTTCTCCTTAAACCGATGCTGTCTAGTTCTGGACTGCCCCAGCCCAGGGAACAGCGCTTGTCTGTTTATCTTATCCATGCTCCTCATGATTTTATAAACCTCTATAAGGTTATCCCTCAGCCTCTGACGCTCCTGGGGGGAATGCTCACAGCCTATCCAGCCTCTTGCCGTTGTGAAAACCTCCCATCTTGGTAAGACCCTTGTAAATCTTTTTTACCCCTTGTTCCAGATGCAGGGCATCCTGAAAGGGGAGGGTGAGGAGTTGGAAGTTGTGGTACATGGTGGTCCCAATGATATGGGCAAAGTTAGGAATTCAGGGAACTAGGCAGTCCGTTAAGGAGCAAGACTGCAATGATTATAATCTCTGGATTACTCCTGGTGCCTCGTCGAAGCGAGGGTAGAATTAGGAAAATGGGACAGATGGATGAAGGGAAGAAGCTGGTGCAAGGGGAAGGGTTTCAGGTTCCTGGGTCATTGGGATCTCCTCTAGGGGAAGGGTGTCCTGTACAAGAGGGAGAGCTTGCACCTAAACTGGAGGGGAACTGACATCCTCACAGGGAGCTTCACCAGTGCTACTCGAGAGGGTTGATACCAGAGTGGCAGGGGCTGGGAACCAGAGCTCAGCTCATGGAGAAATTGAGGGAATGGGAGATGTTAGGACCCAGTCTGAAATGGAAGTCAAAGAGTGTGATGCTGGAAAAGTACAGCCAGTCAGGCAGCATCCAAGGAGCAGGAGAGTCGATGTTTTGGCCATAAGTGGTTCATCAGGAAGAAGGCTGTGAGCCTGGGGGCTGAGAGATAAATGGGAGGGGGGTGGGGCTGGGGGGGAAGGTAGCTGGGAATGCAATCGGTAGATGGAGGTCGGGGGGGTGGAGCTGAGAGGTGCGAAGGAAGGTGGACAGGGAGGAGTATTCAAGAGGGTGGTGCTGTGTTGCAGCATTGGGACTGGGACAAAGTGGTTGGAGGGGAAATGAGGAAACTGGTGAAATCCACATTGATCCCTTGTGGTTGGAGAGTCCCGAAGTGTTCTTCCTCCAGCCGTCAGATGGTACCAGAGCAGCAATGGAGGAGGCCCAGGACCTGCATGTCCTTGGCAGAGTGGGAGGGGGAGTTGAAGTGTTCGGCCACGGGGCAGTGGGATTGGTTGATGTGGTTGTCCCAGTTGGAGGGGGAGTTGAAGTGTTCGGTCACGGGGCAGTGGGATTGGTTGATGTGGTTGTCCCAGTGGGAGGGGGAGTTGAAGTGTTTAACCACGGGGCAGTGGGATTGGTTGATGTGGTTGTCCCAGTGGGAGGGGGAGTGAAGTGTTTAACCACGGGGCAGTGGGATTGGTTGATGTGGTTGTCCCAGTGGGAGGGGGAGTTGAAGTGTTCGGTCACGGGGCAGTGGGATTGGTTGATGTGGTTGTCCCAGTGGGAGGGTGAGTTGAAGTGTTTAACCACGGGGCAGTGGGATTGGTTGATGTGGTTGTCCCAGTGGGAGGGGGAGTTGAAGTGTTTAACCACGGGGCAGTAGGATTGGTTGATGTGGTTGTCCCAGTGGGAGGGGGAGTTAGAACATAGAACATAGAACATAGAACAATACAGCACAGAACAGGCCCTTCGGCCCACGATGTTGTGCCGCACTTCTATCCTAGATTAAGCACCCATCCATGTACCTATCCAAATGCCACTTAAAGGTCGCCAATGAATCTGACTCTACCACTCCCTCGGGCAGCTCATTCCATGCCCCCACCACTCTCTGGGTAAAGAACCCACCCCTGACATCTCCCCTATACCTTCCACCCTTCACCTTAAATTTATGTCCCCTTGTAACACTCTGTTGTACCCGGGGAAAAAGTTTCTGACTGTCTACTCTATCTATTCCTCTGATCATCTTATAAACCTCTATCAAGTCACCCCTCATCCTTCGCCGTTCCAACGAGAAAAGGCCGAGAACTCTCAACCTATCCTCGTACGACCTACTCTCCATTCCAGGCAACATCCTGGTAAATCTTCTCTGCACCCTCTCCAAAGCTTCCACATCTTTCCTAAAGTGAGGCGACCAGAACTGCACACAGTACTCCAAATGTGGCCTAACCAAAGTCCTGTACAGCTGCAACATCACCTCACGACTCTTGAATTCAATCCCTCTGCTAATGAACGATAATACTCCATAGGCCTTCTTACAAACTCTATCCACCTGAGTGGCAACCTTCAAAGATCTATGTACATAGACCCCAAGATCCCTCTGTTCCTCCACCTGACCAAGAACCCTACCATTAACCCTGTATTCCGCATTCTTATTTGTTCTTCCAAAATGGACAACCTCACACTTGGCAGGGTTGAACTCCATCTGCCACTCCTCAGCCCAGCTCTGCATCATATCTAAGTCCCTCTGCAGCCGACAACAGCCCTCCTCACTGTCCACGACTCCACCTATCTTTGTATCATCTGCAAATTTACTGACCCACCCTTCGACTCCCTCCTCTAAGTCATTAATAAAAATTACAAACAGCAGAGGACCCAGAACTGATCCCTGCGGAACTCCACTTGTAACTGGACTCCATGCTGAATATTTACCATCTACCACCACTCTCTGACTTCGACCGGTTAGCCAGTTTTCTATCCAATTGGCCAAATTTCCCTCTATCCCATGCCTCCTGACTTTCCGCATAAGCCTACCATGGGGAACCTTATCAAATGCCTTACTAAAATCCATGTACACTACATCCACTGCTCTACCCTCATCCACATGCTTGGTCACCTCCTCGAAGAATTCAATAAGACTTGTAAGGCAAGACCTACCCTTCACAAATCCGTGCTGGCTGTCCCTAATCAAGCAGTGTCTTTCCAGATACTCGTAAATCCTATCCCTCAGTACCCTTTCCATTACTCTTCCCCCAGTGGGAGGGGGAGTTGAAATGTTCGGCCACGGGGCAGTGGGATTGGTTGATGTGGTTGTCCCAGTGGGAGAGGGAGTTGAAGTGTTCGGCCACGGGGCAGTGGGATTGGTTGATGTGGTTGTCCCAGTGGGAGGGGGAGTTGAAGTGTTTAACCACGGGGCAGTGGGATTGGTTGATGTGGTTGTCACAGTGGGAGGGAGAGTTGAAGTGTTCGGCCACGGGGCAGTGGGATTGGTTGATGTGGTTGTCACAGTGGGAGGGAGAGTTGAAGTGTTCGGCCACGGGGCAGTGGGATTGGTTGATGTGGTTGTCCCAGTGGGAGGGGGAGTTGAAGTGTTCGGCCACGGGGCAGTGGGATTGGTTGATGTCGTTGTCCCAGTGGGAGGGTGAGTTGAAGTGTTTAACCACGGGGCAGTGGGATTGGTTGATGTGGTTGTCCCAGTGGGAGGGGGAGATGAAGTGTTTAACCACGGGGCAGTGGGATTGGTTGATGTGGTTGTCACAGTGGGAGGGAGAGTTGAAGTGTTCGGCCACGGGGCAGTGGGATTGGTTGATGTGGTTGTCCCAGTGGGAGGGGGAGTTGAAGTGTTCGGCCACGGGGCAGTGGGATTGGTTGATGTGGTTGTCCCAGTGGGAGGGGGAGTTGAAGTGTTTGGTCACGGGGCAGTGGGATTGGTTGATGTGGTTGTCCCAGTGGGAGGGGGAGTTGAAGTGTTCGGCCACGGGGCAGTGGGATTGGTTGATGTGGTTGTCCCAGTGGGAGGGGGAGTTGAAGTGTTTAACCACGGGGCAATGGGATTGGTTGATGTGGTTGTCCCAGTGGGAGGGGGAGTTGGAGTGTTTAACCACGGGGCAGTGGGATTGGTTGATGTGGTTGTCCCAGACTTGTTCTCTGAAACAATCTGCAAATTGGAGTCCTGTCTTCCTGTTGTAGAGGAGACCACACCAGGTAAAACGGATCCAAGGGAGGACATTCGTGGAGGTAAAGGTAAATTTCTGATGAATGTGGAAGGAACCTTAGGGGCCTTGGATGGAGGTGAGGGAGGGGGTTTGGGCACAGGTTTAGCAATTCCTGCGGTGGCAGTGGAAGGTGCCAGGAGGGGAGGGTGGGCTGGTGAAGGGGGCATGGACCCAACAAGAGAGATGCAGAGGGAATGGTTTCTGCTAAATGCAGATATGGGTGAGGAGGGAAATATATCCCTGCCGGTGGGTCTGACTGTAGGTGGTGGAAATGGGAGGGTTATGTGATGTATCTGGAGGTTGGAGGGGTGGTAGGTGAGAACCAGGAGGGTTCGAGCAGTGGGCTTCAAGGATGGGCGGTGCGGGACATGGAGGAGATGCACTGGAGGGCATCATTGACCATGTAGGAGTCTGAAAGGAAAGACAGGCAGAGACAGGGAAATAAACAGGATGGGACGAATGGGCTGAAGTGGGTTTGTTTCAACATAAGGAGTATCGTAGGGAAGGCAAATTAACTTGGAGCAGAGATCAGTACATGGGGCTTGGCTGAGAGAGGGACAGGGTTTTGTTGTTTTAGGAGAGATAGAGAGGAAGGTTAAAGAGGTGCATCACTAATCAGGGAGAATGTTCCAGCTGCACTCAGACAGGACATACAGGAGAGCTCATCTCCTGAGACAATATGGGGAGCTCTCCAAATGAAAATGGGTGGAACCATTCGGAAGGGATTCTACTATAGGCCCCCAGTAGCCACCATGACATTGAGGAACAAGTATGTGGGCAGATGATGGAAAGATGCAAGAACAATAGCTTTGTTATATAGGGTAACTTTACCTTGCCCAATATTGACTGGGACTTCCTCAGACCAAGAGGTTTAGATGGAGCAGAATTCATTCTGCTCATAGCCCATTGAGAAGAGGGGCCGTACTGGACCTTGTACTGACTAATGAGCCTGGCCAGGTGACTGACCTCTCGGTGGGACAGCATTTTGGAAACACTGATCACAACTCCTTCAGTTTTAAGATAGTTATGAACAAGGATAAATCAGGACCTTGTGGGAAAGTACGAAACTGGGGGAAGGTTAATGAGGTCAGTGTGAAGCAGGAGCTGGGGAGTGTTAATTGGGAGGGAGCTGTTATCGGACAAGTCCACATTTAACATGTGGGAGATGTTTCAAGACGTGAGAGTTCCAGTGAGGAGGAAGGACAGGGATGGCAAGGGGAGAGAACCTTGGGGAATGAGGGAGCCTGTGAATTTAATCAAAAGGAAAAGAAATCATATGTAAGGGTTGGGACGCTAACATCCAATAGGGCTGTGCAAAGGCAAGAAGGAGACAACTCAAGCAAAGAATGAGGGAGTAAGGAGGGGGACATGAAATATCCTTGGCATTCCATACATCCATCAAACACAACAAGAACATTCCAGAGAGAGCTAGAGTGGCCCCTGCAGCTAAAGGGAATCATAAGGGATGGGGAGAGGGTGGGAATGGGACACTGAGACTGCATGACCAGCCATGATCATATTGAATGGTGGGGCAGGCTCAAAGGGCTGAATGGTCTGCTCCTGGGTTTCTTTTCTAAGTTTCTGTTTCTCTAACTAAGGGGGCGGGGGGGGGAGGTGGTAGACCCACTGAAGGATAAAGGAGAGAACTTGTGCTTGAGGTCGAGGGTTTGGGCGAGATCCGAAATGAGTCCTTTGTGTCAGTATTTATCGAGGAGAAGGTGAGATTAGTATGGAGCAGGGAGGGTGCTAGCACATTGTGAGGTTAAGAACGAATGGGTGTCGGCTCTCTTGAAGAGACCCAGGGGCCGATGGTATCTCGCCCAGGTTATTGAGAGAGGCAAGAGAGAAGATTGCTGGGGCCTTGCCCAAGATCCCTGTCTCCTCAACAACAAACTTGTTGGAAAAGCTCAGCAAGTCTGTCAGCATCTGCAGAGTGAAATCAGAGCTAACATTTCAGGGAAAGTGACCCTTGCTCAGAACTGAGGAATACAGCAGGAATACCAGTGGATATAGAGGATCCAGACAGGCTGGAGACTTGGGCGGAGAAGTGACAGATGGAGTTTAATCTGGACAAATGTGAGGTGATGCATTCTGGGAGATCTAATACAGGAGGGAAGGATACAGTAAATGCAGAACCCTTCGTAGCATCAACATAGAGAGGGACTGAGACATCCAGATCCACAGTTCCCTGAAAGTGGCAACACAAATGGATAAGATTCGAAAGGTGTGGTGCTGGAAAAGCACAGCAGGTCAGGCAGCATCTGAAGGGCAGGAGAGTCAACGTTACAGGCACAAGCCGGTCATCAGGAATGTGTGTGGGTGTGTGTGGGTGTGTGTGGGTGCGGGTGTGTGGGTGTGCGCGTGTGCGGGTGTGTGGGTGTGTGTGTGTGGGTGTGCATGTGTGTGTGTGTGGGTGTGTGTGTGCGTGTAGGTGTGTGGGTGGGTGGGTGTGTGCGCATGTGGGTGTGTGCGTGTAGGGGTGTGTGTGCGTGTGGGTGTGTGGGTCTGTGTGCGCTTGCGTGTGGGTGTGTGTGTGTGGTGGTGTGTGCATGTGTGCGTGAGGGTGTGTGTGTGTGCGCGTGTGGGTGTGTGTGTGTATGTGTGTGTGCGAGTGTGTGTGCGCATGTGGGTGTGTGTGTGTGTGCGTGTGTGTGTGTGCATGTTGGTGTGTGGTGGGTGTGTGTGTGCATGTGGGTGTGTGTGCATGTGTATGTGTGCGTGTATGTGTGCACGCGTGTGGGTGTATGTGTGCATGGGTGTGTGTAGGTGAGTGTGTTTGTGTGTGTATGTGTGTGCGCGTGTGGGTGTTTGTGTGCGCGCGTGTGTGTGGGTGCGTGTGAGTGTGTGTGTATGTGCATGTGTGTGTGGGTGTGTGTGCGCGTGCGTGTTTGTGTGTGCGTGGGGGGTTTGTATGTGTGTGGTTGTGTGTGCTGGAGTGTGTGCATGCGTGTGTGTGTGTGCATGTGGGTGTGTGCGTGTGGGTGCGTGTGTACGTGTGTGTGTGCGTGCAGGTGTGTGTGCGTGTAGGTGTGAGTGCGTGTGGGTGTGGGCGTATGTGTATATATGTGGGTGTGTGTATGTGTGTGCGCCTATGAGTGTGTGTGCGTGCGTGCATGCGCGTGTGTGTGTGTGCCTCTGTGTGTGTCTGTGGGTGTGTGTGTGTGTGTGAGTGGGTGGGTGTGTGTGTGTGCGTATGTATGTGTGCGTGTGCGTGAGTGTGTGCGTGTGTGTGTGCTTGTGCATGTGCGTGTGTGTATGGGCTTGTGTGTGTGCGCGTGTGGGTGTGCGTGTGGGTGTGGGTGTGTGTGTGCATGTTGGTGTGTGGTGGGTGTGTGTGTGCATGTGGGTGTGTGTGTGCATGTGTATGTGTGCGTGTATGTGTGCACGCGTGTGGGTGTATGTGTGCATGGGTGTGTGTAGGTGAGTGTGTTTGTGTGTGTATGTGTGTGCGCGTGTGGGTGTATGTGTGCGCGCGTGTGTGTGGGTGCGTGTGCGTGTGGATATGTGAGTGTGTGTGTATGTGCATGTGTGTGTGGGTGTGTGTGCGCGTGCGTGTTTGTGTGTGCGTGGGGGGTTTGTATGTGTGTGGTTGTGTGTGCTGGAGTGTGTGCATGCGTGTGTGTGTGTGCATGTGGGTGTGTGCGTGTGGGTGCGTGTGTACGTGTGTGTGTGCGTGCAGGTGTGTGTGCGTGTAGGTGTGAGTGCGTGTGGGTGTGGGCGTATGTGTATATATGTGGGTGTGTGTATGTGTGTGCGCCTATGAGTGTGTGTGCGTGCGTGCATGAGCGTGTGTGTGTGTGCCTCTGTGTGTGTCTGTGGGTGTGTGTGTGTGTGTGAGTGGGTGGGTGTGTGTGTGTGCGTATGTATGTGTGCGTGTGCGTGAGTGTGTGCGTGTGTGTGTGCTTGTGCATGTGCGTGTGTGTATGGGCTTGTGTGTGTGCGCGTGTGGGTGTGCGTGTGGGTGTGGGTGTGTGTGTGCGCTTGCATGTGTGTATGTGTGTGCATGCGTGTGTATGTGTGCATGTGTGTGTGTGCATGTGTGACCGCGTGTGTGCATATGTGTGTATGCGCGAGAGGGTGTGTGTACGTGGTTGCGTGTGTGTGCCTGTGGGTGTGTGTGCGTGTGTGTTTGCGTGTGGATGTGTGTGTGTGGGTGTGTGTGTGTGCATGTGGGTGTGTGCGGCGCGCTTGTGTGTGCGTGTGGGGGTGTGTGCATGTGGGTGTGTGTGGGCATGTGCATGTGGGTGTGAGTGTGTGGGTGTGTGTGAGTGTGTGTGTGTGCGCATGTGTGTGTGCGCGTGTGGGTGTGTGCGTGCGTGTATGTGCGCGCGTGTGTGTTTGTGCGCATGTGAGTGTGTGTGTTTTTATGTGCTTGTGTGTGTGTATGTGCACGTGCGTGTGTGCGTTTGGGTGTGGGAGTGTGTGTGGGTGTGTGTGTGTGTGCACACGCACGTGTATGTGTGTGTGTATGTGTGTAGGTGGGGGATATGCGTGTGTGTGTGAGTGTGTGTGTGCGTGTGGGTGTGTGTATATATGTGTGTGTGCTTGTGGGTGTATGCGCATGTGGGTATGTGTGTGAGTGCATGTGTGTGTGGGTGTGTGTGTGTGTGGATATGTGTGTGCATGTGTGGGTGTGGGTGTGTATGTGTGGGAAAGTGCGCACGTGTGTGTGTATGCTTGTTGATGCACATGTGTGCGTGCATGTGTGGGTATGTGTGCATGTGTGTGTGAGTGTGTGTGTTTGTGTGGGTGTGTGTGTGTGTGTGCACGGGTGTGTGTGTGTTTGCGTGTGCGAGTGAGACTGCGTGTGAGTGTGCGCTTGTGTATGTGTGGGTGTATCTGGGTGTGTGGGCGTGTGTGTGGATGTGTGTGTGTGTGTAGGTGTGTGAGCGCGTGTGTGCATGTGTGTGAGTGTGGGGGTGTGTGTGTGGGTGTGTGTGTCTGGGTGCATGTGTGTGCATGTGGGGGTATGTGTGGGGGGCATGTGGGGGGGTGTGCGTGCGTGTGGGTGTGTGTGTGGATGTGTGTGCATGTGGTTGTGTTTGTGGGTGTGTGTGCGTGTGGGTGTGTGTGTGCGCGTGTGTGGATGTGTGTGCGTGTGGGTGTGTGTGTGCGCGTGTGTGGATGTGTGTGCATGTGGGTGTGTTTGTGGGTGTGTGTGCGCGTGTGTGGGTATGTGGATGTGTGTGCGGGTGGGTGTGGGTGTGTGTGTGTGTGTGCATGTGGGTGTGTGTGTGCGTGTGGGTGTGTGTGTGCATGTGTGTGTGTGCACGTGCGGGTGTGTGCGTGTGCGTTTGCATGAGTGCATGTGTGCATGTGCGTGTGCGTGCATGTATGGGCGTGTGTGTGTGTGCAAATGTGGTTGTGTGTGCATGTTGGTGTGGGTGTGTGCGTTTGCGTGTGGGTGTGTGCATGTGGGTGTGAGTGTGTGTGCGCATATGTGTGTGTGCATGCGTGGGTGAGTGTGTGCGCGTGCATGTGTGAGTGCGTGTGTGTGTGTGTGGGTGTATGTGTGCATGGGTGTGTGTAGGTGAGTGTGTTTGTGTGTGTGTATGTGTGTGCGCGTGCGGGTGTGTGTGTGGGTGTGTGCGCGTGGGTGCGTGTGCATGTGGATATGTGAGTGTGCGTGTATGTGTGTGTGAGTGTGTGTGCGCGTGCGCGTTTGTGTGTGCGTGGGGGGTTTGTATGTGTGTGGTTGTGTGTGTGGGAGTGTGTGCGTGTGCGTGTGGGTGTGTGTGTGCGTGTGGGAGTGTGTGTGTGTGCGTGTGGGTGTGTGTGTGCGTGTGGGTGTGTGTGTGCGTGTGGGTGTGTGTGTGCGTGTGGGTGTGTGTGGGTGTGTGTGTGCGTGTGTGGGTGCGTGTGCGTGTGTGGGTGCGTGTGGGTGTGTGGGTGCGTGTGTGCGTGTGTGTGCGTGTGGGTGCGTGTGTACGTGCGTGTGGGTGCGTGTGTGTATGTTTGTGTGTGCCTATGAGTGCGTGTGGGGGGGGTGTGCATGTGCATGTGGGTATGAGTGCATAGATGTGTGTATGTGCGTGCGTGCATGCGCGTGTGTGTGCCTCTGTGTGTGTCTGTGGGTGTGTGTGTGGGTGGGTGTGTGAGTGGGTGGGTGTGTGTGTGTGTGCGTATGTATGTGTGCGTGTGCGTGGAGTGTGTGCGTGTGTGTGTATGGGCGTGTGTGTACAAGTGTGTGTGTGCATGTGGGCGTGGGTATGTGTGTGTGTGCGTGTGTGTGTGCATGTGGGCGTGGGTATGTGTGTGTGTGGGTGTGTGTGGGTGTATGTGGGTGTGGGAGTTTAAGTGTGTGTGTGGGTGTGTGTGTGCGCTTGCATGTGTGTATGTGTGTGTGCATGCGTGTGTATGTGTGCGTGTGTGTGTGTGCATGTGTGTCCGCATGTGTGAATATGTGTGTGTGCGCGAGAGTGTGTGTGCGCATGTGGGGGTGTGTGTACGTGGGTGCGTGTGTGTGCGCGGGCGTGTGGGTGTGTGTGCGTGTGTGTGTTTGCGTGTGGATGTGTGTGGGTGTGTGTGTGTGCATGTGGGTGTGTGTGTGCGCGCTTGTGTGTGCATGTGGGGGTGTGTGCATGTGGGTGTGTGTGTGGGCATATGCATGTGGGTGTGAGTGTGTAGGTGTGTGTATGTGTGTGTGGGTGTGTGTGCGTGCGTGTATGTGCGCGCATGTGTGTTTGTGCGCGTGTGAGTGTGTGTGTTTTTATGTGCTTGTGTGTGTGTGTGCATGGGTGTATGTGTGCGCGTGTGCGTGTGGGTGTGCGAATGTGTGTGTGTGCGTGTGCATGCGTGTGAGTGCGTGTGTGTATGTGCGCGTGGGTGTGTGGGTGTGTGGGCACACACGCGTGTGTGTGCGTGTTGGTGTGTGTGGGGGGTGCGTGTGTGTGGGTGTGTGTGTGCATGTGTGCGTGTGTGCGCGCATGTGAGTGTGAGTGCGTGTGGGTTTGGGTGTGTGTGTGGATATGTGTGTGGCTGCGTGTGTGGGTGTGTGTGTGTGTATGTGCACGTGCGTGTGTGCATTTGGGTGTGGGTGTGTGTGTGGGTGTGTGTGTGTGTGTGCACACGCGCGTGTGTGTGGATGTGTGTGTGGGTGGGGGGTGTGCATGTGTGGGGGCGTGTGTGTGCATGTGGGTGTATGTGTGTGTGTGGGTGTGTATATATGTGTGTGTGCATGTGTGTGTGTGCTTCTGGGTGTGTGCGCATGTGGGTATGTGTGTGAGTGCATGTGGGTGTGTGTGTGGATATGTGTGTGCATGTGTGTGGGTGTGTGTGTGGGTGTGTGTGTGTGGATATGTGTGTGTGGGTGTGTATGTGTGGGAAAGTGCGCACGTGTGTGTGTATGCGTGTCGATGCACGTGTGTGTGTGCGTGCATGTGTGAGTATGTGTGCATGTGTGTGTGAGTGCGTGTGTTTGTGTGGGTGTGTGTGTGTGCGCACGTGTGTGTGTATGCGTGTCAATGCATGTGTAGGTATGTGTGCATGTGTGTGTGAGTGCGTGTGTTTGTGTGGGTGTGTGTGTGTATGTGTGTGTGCACGGGTGTGTGTGTGTTTGCATGTGCGTGTACGAGTGAGACTGCGTGTGAGTGTGCGCTTGTGTATGTGTGGGTGTATCTGGGTGTGTGGATGTGTGTGTGGATGTGTGTGTTTGTGTGTGTGTAGGTGTGTGAGCACGAGTGTGCGTGTGGGGGTGTGTGTGTGGGTGTGTGTGTCTGGGTGCATGTGTGGGTGTGTGTGTGCATGTGGGGGGGCATGTGGGTGGGTGTGCGCGCGTGTGTGGGTGTGTGGATGTATGTGCACGTGGGTGTGTTTGTGGGTGTGTGTGTGCACGTGTGTGGGTATGTGGATGTGTGTGCGTGTGGGTGGGTGTGGGTGTGTGTGCGTGTGGGTGTGTGTGTGTGAGCGCGCATGCCCATGTGTGTGTCTGTGTGTGGGCGTGTGTGTGCATGTGTATGTGTGCGTGTGTGTGCATGTGCATGTGGGCGTGGGTGTGCGTGTGGGTGTGGGTGTGCATCTGGGTGTGGGTGTGTGTGTGTATGTGGGTGTGGGTGTGTGTGTGTGCGCTTGCATGTGTGTATGTGAGTGCATGCGTGTGTATGTGTGCGTGTGTGTGTGTGCATGTGTGTCCGCGTGTGTGCATATGTGTGTGTGCGCGAGAGTGTGTGTGCGTGTGTGTGTACGTGGATGCGTGTGTGTGTGCGCGGGCGTGCGTGTGTGTGCATGTGTATGTGTGTGCATGTGGGTGTGTGCGCGCACGCTTGTGCGTGCATGTGGGTGTGTGTGTGTGGGCATGTGCATGTGGGTGTGAGTGCGTAGATGTGTGTGTGGGTGTGTGTGCATGTGTGTGCGTGCATGCGCGTGTGTGTGCGTGTGTGCGCATGTGTGTGTGCACGTGTGGGTGTGTGCGTGTGGAATGTATGTGTGCGTGGGTGTGTGTGTGCGCGCGTGTGTGTTTGTGCGGGTGTGAGTGTGTGTGTTTTTATGTGCGTGTGTCTGTGTGTATGTGTGTGTGAGCGTGTGGGGGTGTGTGTGCGCGCGTGTGAGTGTGTGTGTGCGCGCGTGTGTGCGTGGGTGTGTGTGTGTGTGTTTGGGGGTGTGTGTATACGCGCGTGAGTGTGTGTGCGCGTGAGTGTGTGTGCGTGTGTGTATGCGTGTGTGTGTGTGCGTGTGGGTGTGTGTGTGTGGGTACACGCGCGTGTGTGTGTGCGTGTTGGTGTATGTGGGGTGTGTGCGTGTGTGTGGGTGTGTGTGTGTATGCGTGTGGGGGTGTGTGTGTGTGCATGTGTGCATGTGTGCGTGTGTGTGTGCATGTGTGTGCATGTGAGTGTGAGTGCGTGTGGGTTTGGGTGTGTGTGTGGATATGTGTGTGTGTGGGTGGGTGTGTGTGGGAATGTGCGCACGCATGTGTGTGTATATGTGTGGGTGTGTGCATATGTGTGTACGTGTGTGCGTGTATGTGTGCACGCGCGTGTGTGCGTTTGGGCGTGGGTGTGTTTGGGGGTGTGTGTGTGTGCACACGCACGTGTATGTGTGTGTGTGGATGTGTGTGTGGGTGGAGGGTGTGTGGGTGTGTGTGTGTGCGTGTGGTTGCATGTGTGTGTGGATGTGTGTGTGCATGTGGGTGTGTGTGTATATGTGTGTGGGTGTGTGTGTGTGGGTGTGTGCGCATGTGAGTGTGAGTGCATGTGGGTGTAGGTGTGGATATGTGTGTGGATATGTGTGTGCGGGTGTGTGTGTGGGTGTGTATGTGTGGGAAAGTGCGCACGTGTGAGTGTGCGTGCATGTGTGGGTGTGTGTGTGGGTGTGTGCGCGGGTGTGTGTGTGTTTGCGTGTGCGTGAGCGAGTGAGACTGCGTGTGTGTGTGGATGTGTGTGTTTGTGTGTGTGTGGGTGTGTGCGCATATGTGTGAGAGTGCATGTGGGGGTGTGTGTGTGGGTGTGTGTGTCTGGGTGCATGTGCATGTGGGTGTGTTTGTGGGTGTGTGTGTGCGAGTGGGTGCGTGTGTGTGCGTGTGTTTGTGCGTGTGTGGGTGTGTGTGGGGATGTGTGTGCATGTGGGTGTGTCTGGGTGTGGATGTGTGGGTGTGTGAGTGTGTGTGCTTGTGTGTGTGGGTGTGTGTGTGTGGGTGTGTGTGCATGTGGATGTGGGTGCGTGTGTGTGGGTGGGTGTGTGTTTGCGTGTGGGTGTGTGGGCGTGTGTGTGTGTGTTTGTGTGTGTGGGTGGGTGTGTGGGTGTGTGTTTGAGTGTGGGACTGTGTGTGCGCACGCGTGTGTGTGCGTGCTTGTGGGGTTGTGTGTGGGTATGCGTGTGGGTGTGTGTGTGCATGTGGGAATGTGTGTGCTCACGTGTGTGTGTGTGCTTGCACGTGTGGGGTTGTGTGTGCGCGTGTGGTGTAGTGTGTGTTTGTGTGTGCGCGTGTGGGTGTATGTGTGTGTATGCGTGCGTGTGTGTGTGCATGGGTGTGCGCGTGTGTTTGTGTGTGTGTGCGCGTGCATGTGTGCATGTGTGGGGTAGTGTGTGTGTGCACGTGTGTGTGTGCATGGGTGCGCGCGTGTGTGTGTGCACGTGTGGGGCAGTGTGTGTGTACATGCGCATGTGGGGCTGTGTGTGTGCGCGCGCGGGTGTGTGCACGCGCGTGTGGGGTAGTGTGTGTGTGTGCATGTGTGTGTGTGCGATTGGTGGATGGAGATAGGGGTGATGGTGATAGGTCAGAGAGGAGGCTGGAGCAGGTAGCTGGGAAGGTAGATGGACAGGTGGGATAGTTCAAGAGGTTGGTGCCAAGTCAGAGGATTGGATCTGAGATGAGGTTGGAGGAAGGGAGTCGAGGAAATGGGTGAAGTCGACATTGATGCCGTGTGGTTGGAGGTGGAAGATGAGGCTTTCTACCTCCGGGCGTTGGGTGGTTAGGATTTGGTGGTGGAAGAGACCGAGGACTTGCATGTCCTTAGCGGACTGGAAGGGGTAGTTGAAGTGGTTGGCCATAGTTGTTTGGTGGATGTGTCCCAGAGATGTTCCCTGAAACATTCTGCAAGTTGGCTTCCTATCTCCACAATGTAGAGGAGACCACGTCGAAAGCAACGGACACAGTTGATGAAATGTTTGGATGTGCAGGAACATCTCTGCTAGATGTGGAAGGATCCGTTGGGACCTTGGCTGGGGGTGAGGGGGAAGGTGTGGGTGTAGGTTTTACACCTCTTGGGCTGCCAGGGGAAGGTGCTGGGAGTGGAGAGAAGGCACAGGGCATGCTTGCCTTCGTTGGTCAGGGCAAAGAGTATCAGAATTGGTAAGTCATCTTGCAGCTGTATTGAACTTTCTATAGGTCACACTTGGAATGCTGTGTGTAATTCTGGTTGCACACTCCCAGAAAGTTGTGCAGGCTTTGGATAGGACACAGAAATGGTTTACCAGGATATCGTCTGGTTTGGAGGGGATGAGCTATGAGGAGAGATTGGGCAAATGTGGTTTGTTTTCACTTGAATATCGAAGGATGAGGAGTGATCTGATAGAAGCTGACACCATTATAGGAGGCATGGATAGAATGGATCGTCAGAGTGCTTTTCCCAGGATAAAAATGTCAATTACTACGAGATACAGATTTGGGTGAAAGGGGATGTAAGAGGCAGGATTATTACACCGAGGGTGGTTAAGTGTCTGGAATGCCCTGCCAGAGGAGGCAATAACAACGTGTAAGGGGCATCGTCTCAGGTGCATGAATAGGTGGGGCATCATGGGATAGCAACCCAGTTGAGGTATCAGGGTTTTGGTTTTAAAAAGTACCATGTGTTGGCCCAGACTTGGTGGGCCGAAGGGCCTGTTCCTCTGCTGTACTGTTCTTTGTTTTTTGTAAACTGGAATGAAGAATTCAGATATTTACAAATAGATATGGAAGGTTTGATGTGTGTCCAACCATGTCACAGCTGGAGCGTCACGTGGAGAAGTGCCAGGTTATCCATTTTGGTCCGAGGAATAAAAAGGCAACACACTATGGAAATGGAGAGGAAGGGCTTCAGTGCAGAAGGAGCTGGGGGTCCTTGTGCATGAATCACAGAAAACCAGCAGGAAGGTCCAATCATATTGGCATTGATTACTAACTGAGTCGAGGAGTAAAGTAGGGAAGTGTTGCTGTGACTGTACAAGGCAGGAGTGAGGCTGCACCCAGAGTATTGAATTCAGTTTTGGTCACCTTACTGAACGGAAGGATGGAAATGCATTGGAGGCAGCTTCAGAGGATGTTCACCAGACTGATTCCAGAGATGACGGGTTTGTCTTATGGAGAAAGATTGAGCAGTTTAGGTCTATACTCTCTGGAAGTTAGAAGGAATGATAGGAGATCTAACTGAGGTCAACAAAATGCTGAAGGGGAGTGACAAAGTAGATGCAGAGAGATGTTTCCTCATGTGGGACAATCTCAAATACCAGGTTATAGTTTTAGGATTAGGGACAGCAGATTTAAAATCGAGTAGTGGGGTGGTGGGGAGAGACAAACTGGAAATTCAAGAAGGAAGTTAAAGGGAAAGTTAGAATATGAGAACTTAGGACAACAGAATCAACGGAGTAGCAAACTCAAGAAGGGATCATGGTCAAGTGAATTAGGGATTGATGGGAAGGGTGAGGGCAGTAACAAATTAAATACTATACATGAATGCACGAAGCATTAGAAATAAGATGGATGAGATAGAGGCTCTTTTGGAAATTGGCAGATACGATATTGTGGGGATAACTGAGACGTGGCTTCAAGTGGACAGGGCCTGGGAAATGATTATTCAAGGCTACATGTGCTATTGTAAGGACAGACTGACGGGCAGAGGGGGTGGGGTGGCCACGTTGGTAAGGGAGGATATTCAGTCCCTTGCGTGGGGGGATCTAGAATCAGGGGATGTAGAGTCAGTGTGGATAGAGCTGAGAAATACTAAGGGTAAAAAGACCCTCTTGGGAGTTATCTACAGGCCCATTAACAGTAGCCTGGATGTCGGATGTAAGTTAAATCAGGAGCTGAAATTGGCCTGTCGCAAAGATGTTACTACAGTTGTAATGGGGGATTTCAACATGCAGGTAGACTGGGAGAATCAGGATGGTGTTGGACCCCAAGAAAAAGACTTTGTGGAGTGCCTCTGAGATGGATTCTTAGAACAACTGGTGCTGGAGCTGACCAGGGAGAAGGGAATTCTGGATCTCGTATTGTGCAACGAATCAGAATTGGTCAGGGACCTCAAAGTGAAGAAGCCATTGGGAAGTAGTGACCATAATACAATAAGTTTAAATCTGCAACTTGAGAAGGAGGGGGTACAGTCGGAAGTGACAATATTTCTGTTGAATAAAGGGAACTATGGAGCTATGAGGGAGGAGCTGGCCAAAGTTCAATGGTGCAATACCTTAGCAGGGATGACAGTGGAGGAACAATGGCGGCTATTTCTGTGTATAATGCAGAAGTTGCAGGATCAGTTCATTCCTAAAAGGAAGAAAGATCCCAGGAGGAGGCAGGGGCAGCTGTGGCTGACGAGGGAAGTTAAGAAACATATAAAGTTAATAGAGAAAAAATATAACATAGCAAAGATAAGTGGGAAAACGGAGGACTAGGAAGCTTTTAAAGAACAACAGAGGATTACTAAGCAGGAAATACACAGAGAAAAAATAAGGTGCAAAGGTAAACTGGCCAAAAATATAAAGGAGGATAGTAAAAGCTTTTTTAGGTATGTGAAAGGGAAAAAAATGGTTAAGACTAAAATTGGGCCCTTGAAGACAGAAACAGGGGAATATATTACGGGGAACAAAGAAATGGCAGAAGAGTTGAATTGGTACTTCAGATCTGTGTTCACTGGGGAAGACACAAGCAATCTCCCTGAGGTAACAGTGGCTGAAGGACCTAGAGCAATGGATGAACTGAAGGGAATTTATCAGATTATTAAAGGATTGGACACTCTGGAGGCAGGAAACATGTTTCCGCTGATGGGGGAGTCCCGAACCAGAGGACACAGCTTAGAAATAAGGGGTAAACCAATTAGGACAGAGATGAGGAGAAACTTCTTCACCCACAGAGTGGTGGGTGTATGGAATGCTCTTCCCTAGAAGGCAGTGGAGGCCCAGTCTCTGGATACTTTCAAGAAAGAGATTGATAGAGCTCTTAAGGATAAGGGTTATGGAGATAAGGCAGGAACAGGATACTGATTGAGGATGATCAGCCATGATCATATTGAATGGTGGTGCTGGCTCAAAGGGCAGAATGGCCTACTCCTGCACCTATTGTCTATTGTCTATTATTTATCGTCTGTTGAGATAATGAGAAATTGTTTCTCTGAAAGGGTTGTGGAATTCATTAGGACATTGAATAAGGTTAATGAGGAGACAATCAGTTTTTAATTAAACAGAGAAACACAGAAAATCAGTGCAGGAGTAGGCCATTCAGCCCTTTGAGCCTGCCCCACCATTCAATATGATCATGGCTGGTCATGCAGTCTCAGTGTCCCATTCCCACCCTCTCTCCACATCCCTTGATCCCGTTAGCCCCAAGAGCCATGTCTGGTAAAGTGTTGAAGGATTATGGAGAGCAGGTGGGAAAAGGGGGTTGAGGCCAAGATGAGATCAGCCAGGATTGTATCAAATGATGGAGGAGGCTCGAGGGGCTGAATGGCCTCCTTCTGTTCCTAGTTCTTATATTTTTATGTTCTTGTAGTACGCAACCAAATGCAGGAATCCCCCATTAATTCCCACTCTCTGATTTCTGTCTGTGAACTAATCAATAATCTGTACCAGTATATTACCTGCCTCGATCATTAATCTTTCTCATCAGCAGCCTCTGGGTCATTGATCAAAAATCTTCAAACATCAAAGTAACTGCTTCATTAATTTTGTTGCAACATCTTCAAAAGACAGCAAGTTCATGAAATACAACGTCACCTTTGCAAACTGATGCTGCCGAGCCCCATTCAGAACTAAACCAGCTGTCTATTTTGCTCATCCATCGGGACAGATTCAAGGAAATTGTCTCCGACAACGGCTCTCTCGTTCTCTCTTGCACCCCTCTCAAATGCTGTGGTGACATTTGCTTCCTTCGAATTCTCAGCAATCGTTCCAGAATCTCGAGAATTTTAAAACATAACCATCAAAAAATTGACTGTCACCACAGCCACTTTTTCCAACATTGTGGGGATTTCATTATTAATATCTCCAGCACAAATGTCTCACTAATGCTAATGTCCACCAACACCTCATTCTCATGTGACACTTGAATCTCTCATTCTGGGACCGGTGTCTGTTTGAGCCAAATGTTTCCTCATTTATGGAGCTGAGGGGGTCTGAGAGGGGAGACTCCAGGGCGCAGTAAGGGGTTAAACAGCAGTCTGAGGGGGGAGACCCGGGGGAGGGGGAAGGGGATAAACAGCAGTCTGAGGGGGGAGACACACAGGGTGGGGGAAGGGGTTAAACAGCAGTCTGAGAGGGGAGATCCGGGGAGCAGTAAGGGGTTAAACAGCAGTCTGAGGGGGGGGACCCGGGGAGCTGTTTAGGGGTTAAAGAGCAGTCTGAGGGGGGAGACCACGGGGAGGGGTAAGGGGTTAAACAGCAGTCTGAGGTCGGAGACCCGAGGGAGCAGTAAGGGGTTAAACAGCAGTCGGAGGTGGGAGACCGGAGGGAGCAGGAAGGGGTTAAACAGCTGTCTGAGGGGGAGATCCGGGGAAGGGTAAGGGGTTAAACAGCAGTCTGAGGGGGGAGACCCGGGGAGCTGTAAGGGGTTAAACAGCAGTCTGAGGTGGGAGACCAGAGGGAGCAGTAAGGGGTTAAACAGCAGTCGGAGGTGGGAGACCGGAGGGAGCAGTAAGGGGTTAAACAGCAGTCTGAGGGTGGAGACCTGGGGAGTGGTAAGGGGTTAAACAGCAGTCTGAGGGGGGAGACCTGAGGAGGGGTAAGGGGTTAAACAGCAGTCTGAAGGGGAAGTCCCCGGGGTGGGGGAAGGGGTTAAACAGCAGTCTGAGGGGGGAGACCTGGGGAGGGTTAAGGGGTTAAACAGCAGTCGGAGGGGGGAGCCCCGGGGAGAGGGAAGGGGTTAAACAGCAGTCTGAGGGGAGAGACACCGGGGAGGGGGAAGGGGTTAAACAGCAGTCTGTGGCGGACACGCGGGGAGCGGTAAGGGGTTAAACAGCAGTCTGAGGGGGTGACCTGGGGAGTGTTAAGGGGTTAAACAGCAGTCTGAGGGGGGAGATCCGGGGAGCAGTTAGGGGTTAACCAGCAGTCTGAGGGGGGAGACCTGGGGAGGGGTAAGGGGTTAAACAGCAGTCTGAGGGGGGAGACCCGGGGAGCAGTAAGGGGTTAAACAGCAGTCTGAGTGGGGAGACCCAGGGAACAGTAAGGGGTTAAACAGCAGTCTGAGGGGGGAGACGCGTGGAGGGGGAAGGGGTTAAACAGCAGTCTGAGGGGGAGGCCGGGGGAGGGGTAAGAGGTTAAACAGCAGTCTGAGGGGAGAGACCCGGGAAGGGGGAAGGGGTTAAACAGCAGTCTGAGGGGGAGACCCAGGGACGAGTAAGGGGTTAAACAGCAGTCTGAGGTGGGAGACCTGGGGAGCAGTAAGGGGTTAAACAGCAGTCTGAGGGGGGAGACCTGGGGAGGGGAAAGGGGTTAAACAGCAGTCTGAGGGGGGAGACCCGGGGAGGGGCAAGGGGTTAAACAGCAGTCTGAGGGGGGAGACCCGGGGGAGGGGTAAGGGGTTAAACAGCAGTCTGAGGGGGGGGACCCGGGGTGGGGTAAGGGGTTAAACAGCAGTCGGAGGTGGGAGACCCGGGGAGCAGTCAGGGGTTAAACAGCAGTCTGAGGGGGGAGACCCGGGGGAGGGGTAAGGGGTTAAACAGCAGTCTGAGGGGGGGGACCCGGGGTGGGGTAAGGGGTTAAACAGCAGTCGGAGGTGGGAGACCCGGGGAGCAGTCAGGGGTTAAACAGCAGTCTGAGGGGGGAGACCTGGGGAGGGGTAAGGGGTTAAACAGCAGTCTGAGGGGAGGAGACCCGGGGAGAGGTAAGGGGTTAAACAGCAGTCTGAGGGGGGAGACCCGGGGAGGGGTTAGGGGTTAAACAGCAATCTGAGGGGGAGACCCGGGGAGGGGTAAGGGGTTAAACAGTAGTCTGAGCGGGAGACCCGGGGAGGGGTAAGGGGTTAAACAGCAGTCTGAGGGGGGAGACCCGGGGAGGGGTAAGGGGTTAAACAGCAGTCTGAGGGGGGAGACCCCGGGGAGTGGGAAGGGGTTAAACAGCAGTCTGAGGGGGGAGACCCGGGGAGGGGTAAGGGGTTAAACAGCAGTCTGAGGGGGGAGACCCGGGGAGGGGGAAGGGGTTAAACAGCAGTCTGAGGGGGGAGACCTGGGGAGGGGTAAGGGGAAAAACAGCAGTCTGAGGGGGGAGACACGGGGAGGGGAAAGGGGTTAAACAGCAGTCTGAGAGGGGAGACCCGGAGAGGGGTAAGGGGTGAAACAGCAGTCTGAGGGGGGAGACCTGGGGAGGGGTAAGGGGTTAAACAGCAGTCTGAGGTGGGGGGAGACCTGAGGAGGGGTAAGGAGTTAAACAGCAGTCTGAGGGGGAGACCAGGGGAGGGGTAAGGGGTTAAACAGCAGTCTGAGGTGGGAGACCTGGGGAGCAGTAAGGGGTTAAACAGCAGTCTGAGGGGGGAGACCCCGGGGAGTGGGAAGGGGTTAAACAGCAGTCTGAGGGGGGCGACCCGGGGAGGGGTAAGGGGTTAAACAGCAGTCTGAGGGGGGAGACCCGGGGAGGGGGAAGGGGTTAAACAGCAGTCTGAGGGGGGAGACCCGGGGAGGGGTAAGGGGTTAAACAGCAGTCTGAGGGGGGAGACCCGGGGAGGGGTAAGGGGTTAAACAACAGTCTGAGGGGGGAGACCCGGGGAGCTGTAAGGAATTAAACAGCAGTCTGAGGGGGGAGACCTGGGGAGGAGTAAGGGGTTAAACAGCAGTCTGAGGGGGGAGACCTGGGGAGGTGTAAGGGGTTAAACAGCAGTCTGAGGGGGTGACCAGGGGATCAGTCAGGGGTTAAACAGCAGTCTGAGGGGGGAGACCTGGGGAGGGGTAAGGGGTTAAACAGCAGTCTGAGGGGGGAGACCCGGGGAGGGGTAAGGGGTTAAACAGCAGTCTGAGGGGGGAGACCCGGGGAGGGTTAAGGGGTTAAACAGCTGTCTGAGGGGGGACACCTGGGGAGTAGTAAGGGGTTAAACAGCAGTCTGAGGGGGGAGACCCGGGAAGGGGTAAGGGGTTAAACAGCAGTCTGAGGGGGGAGACCCAGGGAGGGGTAAGGGGTTAAACAGCAGTCTGAGGGGGGGGGACCCAGGGAGGGGTTAGGGGTTAAACAGCAGTCTGAGGGGGGAGACCCGGGGAGGGGGAAGGGGTTAAACAGCAGTCTGAGGGGGGAGACCCGGGGAGCAGTAAGGGGTTAAACAGCAGTCTGAGGGGGGAGACCCGGGGAGGGGGAAGGGGTTAAACAGCAGTCTGAGGGGGGAGACACGGGGAGGGGTAAGGGGTTAAACAGCTGTCTGAGGGGGGAGACCCCGGGGAGCAGTAAGGGGTTAAACAGCAGTCTGAGGGGGGAGACCCGGGGAGGGGTAAGGGGTTAAACAGCAGTCTGAGGGGGGAGACCTGGGGAGGGGTAAGGGTTTAAACAGCAGTCTGAGGGGGGAGACCTGGGGAGGGGGAAGAGGTTAGACAGCAGTCTGAGGGGGGAGACCTGGGGGAGGGGGAAGGAGTTAAACAGCAGTCGGAGGTGGGAGACGCAGGGAGCAGTAAGGGGTTAAACAGCAGTCTGAGGGGGGAGACCCGGGGAGGGGTAAGGGGTTAAACAGCAGTCTGAGGGGGGAGACCTGGGTAGGGGTAAGGGGTTAAACAGCAGTCTGAGGGGGGAGACCTGGGGAGGGGTAAGGGGTTAAACAGCAGTCTGAGGGGGGAGACCCGGGGAGGGGGAAGGGGTTAAACAGCAGTCTGAGGGGGGAGACCCGGGGAGGGGAAAGGGGTTAAACAGCAGTCTGAGGGGGGAGACCTGGGGAGGGTTAAGGGGTTAAACAGCAGTCTGAGGGGGGAGACGCGTGGAGGGGGAAGGGGTTAAACAGCAGTCTGAGGGGGAGACCCGGGGAGGGTTAAGGGGTTAAACAGCAGTCTGAGGGGGGAGACCTGGGGAGCAGTAAGGGGTTAAACAGCAGTCTGAGGGGGGAGACCTGGGGTGGGGTAAGGGGTTAAACAGCAGTCTGAGGGGGGGGACCCGGGGTGGGGTAAGGGGTTAAACAGTTGTCTGAGGGGGAGACCCGGGGAGGGGTAAGGGGTTAAACAGTAGTCTGAGGGGGAGACCCGGGGAGGGGTAAGGGGTTAAACAGTAGTCTGAGATGGGAGACCCCGGGGAGGGGGAAGGGGTTAAACAGCAGTCTGAGGGGGGGAGACCCGGGGAGAGGTAAGGGGTTTAAAAGCAGTCTGAGGGGGGAGACCCCGGGGAGGGGGAAGGGGTTAAACAGCAGTGTGAAAGGGGAGATCCGGGGAGCAGTAAGTGGTTAATCAGCAGTCTGAGAGGGGAGACCCGGAGAGGGGTAAGGGGTTAAACAGCAGTCTGAGGGGGGAGACCTGGGGAGCAGTAAGGGGTTAAACAGCAGTCTGAGGGGGGAGACCCGGGGAGCAGCAAGGGGTTAAACAGCAGTCTGAGGGGGGAGACCCGGGGAACAGTAAGGGGTTAAACAGCAGTCTGAGGGGGGAGACCCGGGGAGGGGGTTGGGGTTAAACAGCTGTCTGAGGGGGGTCCTTGGGAGGGATAAGGGGTTAAACAGCAGTCTGAGGGGGGAGACCGGGGGAGGGGTAAGGGGTTAAACAGCAGTCTGAGGGGGGAGACCCGGGGAGGGGTAAGGGGTTAAACAGCAGTCTGAGGGGGGAGACCCGGGGAGGGGTAAGGGGTTAAACAGCAGTCTGAGGGGGGAGACCCGGGGAGGGGGAAGGGGTTAAACAGCAGTTTGAGAGGGAGACCCCGGGAGGAGTAAGGGGTTAAACAGCAGTCTGAGGGGGGAGACCCGGGGAGGGGTAAGGGGTTAAACAGCAGTCTGAGGGGGGAGACCCGGGGAGGGGTAAGGGGTTAAACAGCAGTTTGAGGGGAAACCCGGGGAGGGGTAAGGTGTTAAACAGCAGTCTGAGGGGGGAGACCTGGGGAGCAGTAAGGGGTTAAACAGCAGTCTGAGGTGGGAGACCTGGGGAGCAGTAAGGGGTTAATCAGCAGTCTGAGGGTGGAGTCCTGGGGAGCAGGAAGGGGTTAAACAGCAGTCTGAGGGGGCAGACCCGGGTAGGGGTAAGGGGTTATACAGCAGTCTGAGGGGGAGACCCGGGGAGCAGTAAGGGGTTAAACAGCAGTCTGAGGGGGGAGACCCGGGGGAGCAGTAAGGGGTTAAACAGCAATCTGAGGGTGGAGACCTGGGGAGCAGGAAGGGGTTAAACAGCAGTCTGAGGGGGGAGATCTGGGGAGGAGTAAGGGGTTAAACAGCAGTCTGAGGGGGGAGACCCGGGGGAGCAGTAAGGGGTTAATCAGCAGTCTGAGGGGCGAGACCTGGGGAGATGTAAGGGGTTAAACAGCAGTCTGAGGTGGGAGACCTGGGGAGCAGTAAGGGGTTAAACAGCAGTCTGAGGGGGGAGACCCCGGGTAGGGGGAAGGGGTTAAACAGCAGTCTGAAGGGGAGGACCCCAGGGAGGGGAAGGGGTTAAACAGCAGTCTGAGGGTGCAGACCTGGGGAGGGGTAAGGGGTTAATCAGTAATCTGAGGGGGGAGACCCGGCGAGCTGTAAGGGGTTAAACAGTAGTCTGAGGGGGGGAGATCTGGGGAGGAGTAAGGGGTTAAACAGCTGTCTGAGGGGGGAGACCTGGGGGAGCAGTAAGGGGTTAAACAGCAGTCTGAGGGGGGAGATCCGGGGAGGGGGAAGGGGTGAAACAGCAGTCTGAGGGGGGAGACACCCAGGGAGGGGGAAGGGGTTAAACAGCAGTCTGAGGGGGGAGACCTGGGGAGGGGTAAGGGGTTTAAAAGCAGTCTGAGGGGGGAGACCCCGGGGAGGGGGAAGGGGTTAAACAGCAGTCTGAGGGGGGAGACCCCGGGGAGGGGGAAGGGGTTAAACAGCAGTCTGAGGGGGGAGATCCGGGGAGCAGTAAGGGGTTAAACAGCAGTCTGAGGGGGAGACCCGGGGAGGGGTAAGGGGTTAAACAGCAGTCTGAGGGGGGAGACCTGGGGAGGGGTAAGGGGTTAAACAGCAGTCTGAGAGGGGAGACCCGGGGAGGGGTAAGGGGTTAAACAGCAGTCTGAGGGGGGAGACCCCGGGGAGGGGGAAGGGGTTAAACAGCAGTCTGAGGGGGGAGACCCGGGGAGCAGTAAGGAGTTAAACAGCAGTCTGAGGGGGGAGACCTGGGGAGCAGTAAGGGGTTAAACAGCAGTCTGAGGGGGAGACCTGGGGACGGGTAAGGGGTTAAACAGCAGTCTGAGGGGGGAGACCCCGGGGAGGGCGAAGGGGTTAAACAGCAGTCTGAGGGGGGAGACCCCGGGGAGGGGTAAGGGGTTAAACAGCAGTCTGAGGGGGGAGACCCGGGGAGCAGCAAGGGGTTAAACAGCAGTCTGAGGGGGGAGACCCGGGGAACAGTAAGGGGTTAAACAGCAGTCTGAGGGGGGAGACCTGGGGAACAGTAAGGGGTTAAACAGCAGTCTGAGGGGGGAGACCCGGGGAGGGGTAAGGGGTTAAACAGCAGTCTGAGAGGGGAGACCCGGGGAGGGGTAAGGGGTTAAACAGCAGTCTGAGGGGGGAGACCCGGGGAGGGGTAAGGGGTTAAACAGCAGTCTGAGGGGGAGACCCGGGGAGGGGTTAGGGGTTAAACAGCAGTCTGAGGGGGGAGACCCGGGGAGGGGTAAGGGGTTAAACAGCAGTCTGAGGGGGGAGACCCAGGGAGGGGTATGGGGTTAAACAGCAGTCTGAGGGGGGAGACCCGGGGAGGGGTAAGGGGTTAAACAGCAGTCTGAGGGGGTAGACCTGGGGAGCGGTAAGGGGGTAAACAGCAGTCTGAGGGGGAGACCTCGGGAGGGGGAAGAGGTTAGACAGCAGTCTGAGGTGGGAGACCCGGGGAGGGGTAAGGGGTTAAACAGCTGTCTGAGGGGGGAGACCTGGGGGAGGGGGAAGGGGTTAAACAGCAGTCGGAGGTGGGAGACGCAGGGAGCAGTAAGGGGTTAAACAGCAGTCTGAGGGGGGAGACCTCGGGAGGGGTAAGGGGTTAAACAGCAGTCTGAGGGGGGAGACCTGGGGAGGGGTAAGGGGTTAAACAGCAGTCTGAGGGGGAGACCCGGGGAGGGGGAAGGGGTTAAACAGCAGTCTGAGGGAAGGAGACCCGGGGAGAGGTAAGGGGTTAAACAGCAGTCTGAGGGGGGAGACCCGGGGAGGGGTAAGGGGTTAAACAGCAGTCTGAGGGGGGAGACCCGGGGAGGGGTAAGGGGTTAAACAGCTGTCTGAGGGGGGGTCCTTGGGAGGGATAAGGGGTTAAACAGCAGTCTGAGGGGGGAGACCAGGGGAGGGGGTTGGGGTTAAACAGCTGTCTGAGGGGGGGTCCTTGGGAGGGATAAGGGGTTAAACAGCAGTCTGAGGGGGGAGACCAGGGGAGGGGTAAGAGGTTAAACAGCAGTCTGAGGGGAGAGACCCGGGGAGGGGGAAGGGGTTAAACAGCAGTCTGAGGGGGGAGACCCGGGGAGGGGTAAGGGGTTAAACAGCAGTCTGAGGGGGTAGACCCGGGGAGGGGGAAGGGGTTAAACAGCAGTCTGACAGGGGAGACCCGGGGAGGGGTAAGGGGTTAAACAGCAGTCTGAGGGGGGAGACCCGGGGAGGGGTAAGGGGTTAAACAGCAGTCTGAGGGGGGGGAGACCCGGGGGAGGGGGAAGGGGTTAAACAGCAGTCTGAGGGGGGAGACCCGGGGAGGGGTAAGGGGTTAAACAGCAGTCTGAGGGGGGAGACCTGGGGGAGGGGGAAGGGGTTAAACAGCAGTCTGAGAGGGGAGACCCGGGGAAGGGTAAGGGGTTAAACAGCTGTCTGAGGGGAGAGACCTGGGGAGGGGTAAGGGATTAAACAGCTGTCTGAGTGGGGAGACCTGGGGGAGGGGTAAGGGGTTAAACAGCAGTCTGAGGGGGGAGACCTGGGGAGCAGTAAGGGGTTAAACAGCAGTCTGAGGGGGGAGACCCGGGGAGGGGTAAGGGGTTAAACAGCTGTCTGAGGGGGGAGACCTGGGGGAGGGGTAAGGGGTTAAACAGCAGTCTGAGGGGGGAGACCTGGGGAGCAGTAAGGGGTTAAACAGCAGTCTGAGGGGGGAGACCCGGGGAGGGGTAAGGGGTTAAACAGCAGTCTGAGGGGGGAAACCCAGGGAGGATAAGGGGTTAAACAGCAGTCTGAGGGGGGAAACCCAGGGAGGGTAAGGGGTTAAACAGCAGTCTGAGGGGGGAGACCTGGGGAGGGGGAAGGGGTTAAACAGCAGTCTGAGAGGGGAGACCCGGGGAGGGGTAAGGGGTTAAACAGCAGTCTGAGGGGGGAGACCCAGGGAGGGTAAGGGGTTAAACAGCAGTCTGAGGGGGGAGACCTGGGGAGGGGGAAGGGGTTAAACAGCAGTCTGAGGGGGGAGACCTGGGGAGGGGTAAGGGGTTAAACAGCAGTCTGAGGGGGGAGACCTGGGGAGGGGTAAGGGGTTAAACAGCAGTCGGAGGGGGGAGACCTGGGGAGGGGTAAGGGGTTAAACAGCAGTCTGAGGGGGGAGACCCGGGGAGCAGTAAGGGGTTAAACAGCAGTCTGAGGGGGGAGACCTGGGAAGGGGGAAGGGGTTAAACAGCAGTCTGAGGGGAGAGACCCGGGGAGGGGTAAGGGGTTAAACAGTAGTCTGAGGGGGGAGACCTGGGAAGGGGGAAGGGGTTAAACAGCAGTCTGAGGGGGGAGACCTGGGGGAGGGGTAAGGGGTTAAACAGCTGTCTGAGGGGAGAGACCTGGGGGAGGGGGAAGGGGTTAAACAGCAGTCTGAGGGGGGAGACCCGGGGAGGGGTAAGGGGTTAAACAGCAGTCTGAGGGGGGAGACCTGGGGAGGGGTAAGGGGTTAAACAGCAGTCTGAGGGGGGAGACCTGGGGGAGGGGTAAGGGGTTAAACAGCAGTCTGAGGGGGGAGACCTGGGGAGGGGTAAGGAGTTAAACAGCAGTCTGAGGGGGGAGACCTGGGGAGGGTAAGGGGTTAAACAGCAGTCTGAGAGGGGAGACCTGGGGAGGGGTAAGGAGTTAAACAGCAGTCTGAGGGGGGAGACCTGGGGAGGGTAAGGGGTTAAACAGCAGTCTGAGGGGGGAGACCTGGGGAGGGGTAAGGGGTTAAACAGCAGTCTGAGGGGGGAGACCTGGGGAGGGGGAAGGGTTTAAACAGCAGTCTGAGGGGGGAGACCCGGGAAGGGGGAAGGGGTTAAACAGCAGTCTGAGAGCAGAGCCTGGGGAGCAGGATGGTATTTCCTATGAAGTTACAGGTGTGTACTGTACCTTTAAGAGTGAGTGAATGCTGTTCTCAACTGAGATTACAGGCACCTGTCATGTGACTGACTAGCAGTCTCAGCGTATACTGGAACATGGGAAATATGTGACATTTGGCCATAAGTTAGATACCGTCAGTGACCACAATCTAAATCTACGGCTTCTCCACAACCGTGACTTTGTAATACTCGGTCTCTGACAATAATTCATCAATTTGAATCATATCCAGGTATTGATATACTCCAGTGTCCTGACTCGAACCGTCAATGTTGCTGCTCCTCTGATGCTGCCTCCCCCTCCTGACAAGTTATCTCTGGTATACAAGTGGGCTCCATGGTAACTGGAAATGTGGAAGGATGGGACGGTAGCATCTGCAGGGACCCCATGTGTCATGGGCAGCATTTATTCTCAGTGTTTGTGACGCTGGGTTCAATAGCAGGAGGGATTTGAATAAAAAGAGCTCACCTGCACCCCACAGCTCCTCACACATGTGCTTTGAAGACTGACAAGCTCCAGTCCCACAGTGCAAGGACCCTTCTTCACATGTGTAGCCATCCTTCAGATACACATTGTCGGGGCAATATGAGGAGATCCCGGAACAGTATTCTTCCAAGTCACATTCATTAGCCAACGGTCGACAAATTGTTCCCATTGGAAGAAACTGCAGAACAAGGAAAGCGATGACATGAGCTGACATTATCACTGGGAAATTCTTTAGAAAGTGTTTGGAGTGTGTTTGGTACAACATAGTGGTAAACCCTTCTGTTAGTTAAACTAAAACCCCAGAAAAGCTCACCTCACCTCATAATCCTTTAAAGTATGAGGGACAGAGATCTACCAAATTCCACTATTTAAAGAAAATAACATCAATTTATTCGTTAATTCTAAAAGTGAACATGAAACAACAACGATTCACAACTCTCAGCCCCCCTTTATGTACTTATTATCTGCCTCCAACTCTATAACAATATGCTGTACTAATAAAACACTTATTAAAATTACATCAAGTTCATTTCAAAAGTGGCTGTTGTCTTCAGGATCTGTCTTCTTCCAGCTGTCGATCTCCCTGGGTTGTCTTCTTTCTTTTTATTGCGAATATGTTTCATATGAAAAGATACCTTTGATAGATATTTCTTGGATCTGTCTTGCTGGCTGTTGCTCTGTCTGATTTTCAAAATGCTGCCTTTTTATATCTCCAACATCAGACTGTCTCATTGGTTCGATGTTGGCAAAACAATAAATTCAAATGCAATTGGGTTTCAATATCCTGTGGCATAATTTAAACTGATTGGTTAAATTTGAGCTGTTGTCAAAACAGCAACCAAAACTCAGGTATCCATTTCACAGCCAAGTGTGACATATTTTCAATGTTCCAGTACAGTCTGAGACTACCATCCCAGTCATATACACAGGCGCTTGTAATCTCTCAGTTCAGAACAGCATTCACTCTCTCTTAAAGGTACAGTCCACACCTTCAACTTCATAACACCTCCCCCATCAAGAAAATAATGAGCCATCATAATGAAAAGCTGGCTTCACTTTGTTTTCTAATTGTTAATCCTGTTACAAAGTAATAAATACTCCTACATACACAAACACATACTCCAACTCTGATATTGCAAGCATTGATTGCAACTTTGAAGGGTTTCAAAACAATTTGGTGGAGCTGACACACGTGTGGTGGTTAGTACTGCTTTTCAATTCTCAAACGTCTCCTGGCATTGTTCTGCCTGTCCACTGAAATTTGGTGTTCTTTTCAGTAAAGCTGTTAGCATTGCCTTGACACTGCTGAAGTTTGGAACAAACTTCCAGAGGAATCCGCTTTGTCCCAAAAATCAAAGCACCTCTTTCTTCAAGGTTGGTCGTGGAAATTCCTCGATGTCCTTTGTCTTTGTGTTCCCTGGGGTCAGCCTTCCATGACCGATGTTCTGTCCCAAGGGGCTGGGGCTGGGGCTGTTTTCCCTGAAGTGTCGGAGGCTGAGGGGTGACCTTATCGAGCTTTATAAAATCATGAGGGGCATGGATAGGATAAATAGACAAGGTCTTTTCCCTGGGGTCGGGGAGTCCAGCCCCATGTCCTCTGCTTTTGGGAATTCTGTGTTTTTTAAGTTTATCCTCAGTTTTACTTCTCTTAATCATAGAGCTCTGCCAACTCTACCATGTTACCTTTCCATGACTCACTAAAGACCACGACATCATCCAGGTAAACTGCACAATTGGTTAATCCAGTCACAACTCTGTTCCTGAGCCTTTGGAATGTGGCTGGTGCGTTCTTCATTCCAAAAGGCATCACTTTAAATTGATATAGCCCACTTGGGGTTACAAATGCAGAAACTTCTTGAACTTTCTCTGATGAAGAGACATGCCAATAACCAGGCAGTAAGTCCAACATTGTGATGTAACTGGCTTGTCCAACTGTCTCCATACAGTGCTCCAATCTTGGGATTGGGTATGAGTCTGATTTTGTTACTGCATTGACCTGCTGGTTGTCCACTCAAATTTGTTATATTCTGTCAGGTTTGGGAACTAACATGATTGGCAAACTCGACTCACTCGGACTCAGTTCGATGATATCTTCCTGATGAAAGGCTCCTGAAAATGTTGAGTCTCCTGCTCCTTGGATGCTGCCTGACCTGCTGTGCTTTTCCAGCACCACACATTCTCGACTCTGATCTCCAGCATCTGCAGCCATAGAGCCCTAGAGATGTACAGCATGGAAACAGACTCTTCGGTCCAACCCGTCCATGCCAACCAGATATCCCAACCCAATCTAATCCCATCTGCCAGCACCCAGCCCATATCCCTCCAAACCCTTCCTTTCATATGCCTTTTAAATGTTGCAATTGTACCAGCCTCCACCACTTCCTCTGGCAGCTCATTCCATACATGTACCACCCTCTGCGTGAAAAAGTTGCCCCTTAGGACTCTTTTATATCTTTCCCCTCTCACCCTAAACCTATGCCCTCTAGTTCTGGATTCTCCCACCCCAGGGAAAATACTTGACCTATTTATCCTATCCATGCCCCTCATAATTTTGTAAACCTCTATAAGGTCACCCCCCAGCCTCCGACGCTCTAGGGGAAACAACTTATTCAGCCTCTCCCTGTAGCACAAATCCTCCAACCCTGGCAACATCCTTGTAAATCTTTTCTGAACCCTTTCAAGTTTCCAAACAAATGTTCTCCTCGATGATAGGTTCATTGAGCATCCCATCCATTTCCCTCTGGACCTGGGTGGCTTTGAAAGGATTGAGTCTGTTGAGGTGCTGTTTTATTGGAACAGCATTCCCTACATCCACCTCATGGACAATAGCGTTAGCCCTCCCCATCTTATTCCTGCATATTCTCATAGATTTTCACTCAGGAAAAGGAGAATATTGTAGAGGAGAAGAATGAGGTATGAGATATTAGACGAGAAAGAATTGAGGTTAGTTACAAAGAGGCATTATCAGTTTTAGAAGGAGTGAAAGTAGACAAGACCCCGGGGCTGGATGGGATCTATCCGAGGATTCTCTGGGAAGTTAGGGAGAAGATAGCAGAGCCTTTGGCTTTGATATTTGAGTCGTCATTGTCTACAGGTTTACTACTAGAAGACTGGAGGATTGTAAATGTTGTGCCCTATTACAAGAAGGGCAGCAGAGATGACCCAGGAAATTATAGACCAGTGAGCCTTACCTCTGTTGTAGGAAAGCTTTTGGAAAGGATTGTAAGAGATAAGATTTAAAATCATCTAGCAAGCAACAATTTAATTTCAGGTAGTCAACATGGTTTTGTCAAGGGTAGGTCATGTCTCACAAACCTCATTGAGTTTTTTTGAGAAGGTGACCAACCATGTACATAGAACATAGAACATTACAGCACCGTACAGGCCCTTCAGCCCTCGATGTTGCGCCGCCCTGTCATACTAATCTGAAGCCCATCCCACCTACACTATTCCATGTACGTCCATTTGCTTGTCCAATGACGACTTAAATGTACTTAAAGTTGGCGAATCTACTCCCATTGCAGGCAAAGCATTCCATGTCCTTACTACTCTCTGGGTAAAGAAACTACCTCTGACATCTGTCTTATACCTATCTGCCCTCACTTTAAAGTTGTGTCCCCTCGTGTTTGCCATCCCCATACTTGGAAAAAGGCTCTCCCTGTCCACCCTATCTAACCCTCTGATTATCTCATATGTCTCTATTAAGTCACTTCTCAACCTCCTTCTCTCTAATGAGAACAGCCTCAAGTTCCTCAGTCTTTCCTCGTAAGACCTTCCCTCCATACCAGGCAACATCCGAGTAAATCTCCTCTGCACTCTTTCCAAAGCTTCCACATCCTTCTTATAATGCGGTGACCAGAACTGTACACAATATTCCAAGTGGGGCCACACCAGAGTTTTGTACAGCTGCAGCATAACCTCATGGTTCCATTGGATTAGATTAGATTACTTACAGTGTGGAAATAGGCCCTTCGGCCCAACAAGTCCACACCGCCCCGCCAAAGCGCAACCCACCCAGACCCCTACATCTACCCCTTACCGAACACTACGGGCAATTTAGCATTGCCAATTCACCTGACCTGCACATCTTTGGACTGTGGGAGGAAACCGGAGCACCCGGAGGAAACCCACACAGACACGGGGAGAATGTGCAAACTCCACACAGAGTTGCCTGAGGCGGGAATTGAACACGGGTCTCTGGCACTGTGTGGCAGCAGTGCTAACCACTGTGCCACCGTGCCATTCCGGAACTCAATCCCCCTATTAATAAAAGCTTAAACACTGTATGCCTTCTTACCAACCCTGTCAACCTGGGTGGCAACTTCCAAGGATCTGTGTACCTGGACACCGAGATCTCTCTGCTCATCTACACTACCAAGAATCTTACCATTAGCCCAGTACTTTGTATTCCGGTTACTCCAACCAAAGTGAATCACCTCACACTTGTCCGCATTAAAACTCCATTTGCCACCTCTCAGCCCAGCTCTGCAGCTTATCTATGTCTCTCTGTAACCTACAAGATCCTTCATCACTATCCACAACTCCACCGACCTTAGTGTCATCTGCAAATTTACTAACCCACCCTTCTACACCCTCATCCAGGTCGTTTATAAAAATGTCGAACAGCAGTGGACCCAACACCGACCCTTGCGGTACACCACTGGTAACTGGATTCCAGGATGAACATTTCGCATCAACCACCACCCCCTGTCTTCTTTCAGCAAGCCAATGTCTGATCCAAACTGCTATATTTCCCACAATCCCATTCCTCCGCATTTTGTATAATAGCCTACTGTGGGGAACCTTATCGAACGCCTTGCTGAAATCCATATACACCACATCAACTGGTTTACTCTCATCTACCTGTTTGGTCACTTTGTCAAAAATCTCAATAAGATTCATTAGGCACGACCTGCCCTTCACAAAACCATGCTGACTATCCCTAATCAAATTGTTCTTTTCTAGATGATTATAAATCCTATCTCTTATCACCTTTTCCAACACTTTACCAACAACTGAAGTGAGAATCACTGGTCTATAATTACCAGGGTTGTCTCTACTACTCCTTTTGAACAGGGGAACCACATTTGCTATCCTCCAGTCCTCAAGCACTATTCCTGTAGACAATGATGATTTGAAGATCAATGTCAAAAGCTCGGCAATCTCTTCCCTTGCTTCCCAGAGGATCCTAGGATAGATCCCATCCGGCCCAGGGGACTTGTCTATTTTCACACTCTGCAGGATTTCTAATACCTCTTCCTTGTGAACCTCAATCTCTTCTCGTCTAGATGCAAGTATCTCTGTATCTTCCTCGCCAACATTTTCATTTTCTATAGTGAACACTATTGAAAAATATTTATTTAGTGCTTCCCCTATCTCCTCTGACTCCACACACAACTTCCCACTATTATCCTTGATTGGCTCTAATCTTACTCTCATCATTCTTTTATTCCTGACATACCTATGGAAAGCCTTAGGGTTTACCCTGATCCGATCTGTCAGCAACTTCTCATGTCCCCTCCTGGCTCTTCTGAGCTCTCTTTTTAGGTCCTTTCTGACTTCCTTGTAACCCTCAAGCGCCCTAACTGAGTTTTCACATTTTGTCCTAACATAAGCCTCCTTCTTCTTCTTGACCAGGGATTCCATTTCCTTAGTAAACCACAGCTCACACGTTCTATATCTTCCTCCCTGCCTGACAGGTACATACTTATCTAGGACACACAGGAGCTTTTCTTTGAATAAGCTCCACATTTTTAATGTGCCCATCCCCTGCAGTTTCCTTCTCCATTCTACGCTTCCTAAATCTTTCCTAATTGCATCGTAATTTCCCTTCCCCCAGCTGTAACTGTTGATCGGTGGAGTACCCCTATCCTTTTCCATCACTAAAGTAAACCTGACAGAATTGTGATCGCTATCACCAAAGTGCTCACCTACCTCCAAATCTAACACCTGGCCAGGCTTGTTACCCAGTACTAAATCTAAAGTGGCTTCGCCCCTTGTCGGCCTGTCTACATACTGTGTCAGGAAGCCCTCCTGCACACACTGGACAAAAACTGACCCATCTATAGTACTCGTACTGTAGTGATCCCAGTCAATATTTGAAAAGTTGAAGTCCCCCATGACAACTACCCTGCCTCTCTCACTCCTATCGAGAATCATCTTTGCTATCCTTTCCTCTACATCTCTGGGACTATTCGGAGGCCGATAGAAAACTCCCAACAGGGTGACCTCTCCTTTCCTATTTCTAACCTCAGCTGATACTACCTCAGTTATCGAGTCCCCAAACATCCTTTCTACAACTGTAATATTGTCCCTGACCAAAAATGCCATACCTTCCCCTCTTTTACCATCTTCTCTGTTCTTACTGAAACATCTAAATCCCGGAAGCTGCAACAGGCATTTCTGTCTCTGCTCTATCCATGTCTCCGTAATGGCCACAACATCGAAGTCCCAGGTACCAACCCACGCTGCCAGTTCACTCAGATGCTCAGATGCTCCTCGTGTTGAAGTTCACACACTTCAAATCAGGTTCTCGCTTGCCAGTGTCAGATACTTGATTTGGGAACTCCCTACTCTCATCCCCTTCTGGACCTCTCCTACCATTTTGGTTCCCATCTCCCCTGCTGTATGCTGTATGGAACTGAAGATTTACCAGGACGTTGCCTGGTCTGGAGGGAAGGTCTTATGGGGAAAGACTGAGAGACTTGGGTCTGTTCTCATTGGAAGGAAGAAGGCTAAGAGGGGATTTAATAGAGACATACAAGATGATCAGAGGATTAGATAGGGTGGACAGTGAGAGTCTTTTTCCTAGGATGATGACGTCAGCTTGTATGAGGGGGCATAACTATAAATTGAAGGGTGATAGATTTAAGACAGATGTCAGAGGTCAGTTCTTTACTCAGAGGGTGGTAAGGGTGTGGAATGCCCTACCTGCTAATGTAGTCAACTCAGCCACATTAGGGAGATTTAAACAATCCTTGGATAAGCACATGGATGATGATGGGATAGTGTAGGGGGACGAGCTGAGAATAATTCACAGGTCGGTGCAACATTGAGGGCCAAAGGGCCTGTTCTGCGCTGTATTGTTCGATGTTCTATGTCCTCAGACTTGTGCAACAAATCATTCAATTGGGTTCTTTGCTCCTAAGACAGGTGGACCATAGAACAGTAAGCGCAGTACAGGCCCTTCGGCCCTCAATGTTGTACTAACCTGTGAAACCAGTCTGAAGCCTATCTATCCTATACTATTCCATTATCATCCATATATCTATCTAATGACCATTTAAATGCCCTGAAGTTTGGTGAGTTGACCACTGTTGCAGGCAGGGTGCTGAGTGAAGAAACTACTCCTGATGTCTTTATCTATCACCCCTCAATTTAAAGCTGTGCCCCTTCACGCTAGTCATCACCTTCTGAGGAAAAAGGCTCTCCCTGTCCACCCTATCTAACCCTCGGATTATTTTATACATTTCAATTATGTCACCTCTTAACCTTCTTCTCTCGAACAAAAACAGCCTCAAGTCCCTCAGCTTTTCCTCATAAGACCTTCTCTCCATACCAGGCAACATCCTGGTAAATCTCCTCTGCACCCTTTCCAAAGCTTCCACATCCTTCCTATAATGCAGTGACCAGAACTGTACACAATACTCCAAGAGCAGCCACCCCAGAGTTTTGTACAGCTGTAGCATAACCTCCTGGTTCCGGAACTCAATCCCTCGCCCAATAAAAGCTAACACACCGTATGCCTTCATAACAAATAGTTCACTGACCTATCCCACGCCTCAAGGGATTCCTCATTATTTAACTCATTTTGACAGACATCAAACTCCACGAGACCTGGATTTGATTCCTCACTCTGTGGAACAGTAACCATTACCTGTTTCTCCAGTTCCCCCTGTCTCTAAAAGGTTTCAACATATTCCCATGAGATACCCAATACAGGACTTTTCCATTTTTCCAGATGGTTTACCTGACTTAATTTTTTCTCAATTTGATAGGGACCATGGATCCTAGCTTTGAAGGGAGCCCCTTCCACTGGGAACAGTACGAACACATCATTCCCAAGGGAAAACATCCAAACTTAGGATTTTGTTCTGCTACCTGCTTCATTCTATACTGTGCCCTCTTCAGGTCCTGTTTAACTAACTCACCCACTTGATTTCGTCTCTCCCTCACCTCCGATACATAATCGAAGTGTGACATTTCCAACTTTGGTCCTGTTAATTTTTCTTTCATTAATGTCAAAGGGCCTCTCACTTCATGCCTGAATATTAACTCGAAGGGAGTGAGCCGAGGAGATTGGTTTGTGGTATCTCGAATGGTAAACAATACAAATGGGATACATTTATCCCAATCATTCGGGTAATCCTGACAGGACACTCTCAACATGGTCTTCAGGCTCTGAGACCACCTTTCTAAAGCTTCCTGGGATCCAGGATGATACATACTGGATTTAAAGCTGTACACCCAAGCTCTCTATAACCTCCTTAAAAAGCCCAGCAGTAAAATTAGACCCTTGGTCTGACTCAATCTCTCTGGGTAGCCCATATCGTGTGAAGAAAGCTACTAACTGCTCTCCCACCCTTTTCACCGTAATACTCTGTAATGGGATTGCCTCTGGAAATCTAGGACACACATCCATTATGGTTAGCAAGTACTGGTTCCCACTTTCAGTTTCCAGGCAGGGACCTACACACTCAATCATAATCTGTGGGAAATGTCCTTTGAATGTGGGAATGAGCCACAAAGATGCTGGTTTTATTACTGCCTGTGGCTTACCTACCATTTGGCACGTCCGACACAGATGACCAAATGTAACCACATCCTTGTGCTGTCCAGCCAATAGAAATGCTTTTGTACCTAAGTCTGAATCTTTCATACCCCTTGGTGATCTCCTACAGGCAGTTCATGTGCGACCTGTATCATCTCCTTTCTGTCTGTCTGCTACCTGCAACACAATCTGGTGCTCATTCCCCCTCTGCACTAACCTGCTGTGGTCTCCATTTCCTTCTTAGGATTCGATGTTCCAGATAATAACCCTCAGGCAAATATTCTGATTCCTTTTCTGAGTATGCATCAATCTATCTATCTTTTAATGTCTTGTCTTTCTATTGTCAGTCCATGAGTCTTTCAGGGGGAAACACGTCTGTCTGACCCTCTGCCTGTTCAGGTTTTTCCTGCACCATGACATCAAACAGGGTGTCCACTAACTGATCCTCACCTCCTTCATCTTTTTCTTTAGGTTTTGGTTCATTCTGTGACTTATCACAGTGGGATCTGGTTACTACACAGTCTGGAAAAATTCCAGTGTATTTTTCTTTTCAGTCCTCAATCCCCTGATCTTCCTTTCACTTCTCCACAACAAGGGGTGTCACTCCCACCTTGGATCCTGCTAAATCATTCCCAAGAACAAACTGTATTCCTGGAACTGATGTCAATCACTCCCACTGTTAACTCCCCAGTCTTGAGTTGGCACCCCAACTTGATCTTACACAGAGGAACGCTAAATTTCTGTCAATCTTACCCACAAATTACCACTCTCTCAGGTAACAGATCAGAAAGAGTTTAAATACATTCATCTCTTACTGTGAGAGACTGATTAGATCCCTTACCTATCAAAATTGTAACTTCTTTCCAATCTCCCCCATTCTTTCTGAGTAACCTTTACCCACAGAGGTGAAGTCTTCATAGAGATCAGGCACTAACTCCAACCCCAGCCCCTGCACTCTCCTCCAGCTCCTCAGTTCCGCTTGGAGCTTCTTTTACTCTCTTCACTAATGCCACTGGTTTAGCTTCCTTTACCAGACCTTTTCCCACAGTGCCTTTCTTTAATGACCAGCACTGGGACTTTACGTGTCCCACCTTCTGGCAGTGAAGACACCTTTTCCCAGTGTCCTTCTAAAACCACCAGCACTGGAATTTTCAGTGTCCCACTCCATTACAGTGAAACCACCTGAGGTCTTTCACCTCCTTTCCACCCTCGTGGGCCTTTTTTTTACCTGTAGTAAACTATGAGTTTCCTCCCACAGTCCAAACATGTGCAGGTCAGGTGAATTGGCCATGCTAAATTGCCCGTAGTGTTAGGTAAGGGGTAAAGGTAGGGGTATGGGTGGGTTGCGCTTCGGCGGGGCGGTGTGGACTTGTTGGGCCGAAGGGCCTGTTTCCACACTGTAAAATAATCTAATCTAATCTAATCTATTACCAGTGTGCTCGACTGGTTTTGTAGTGAAGGGTCTCCCCTTCTCCTGGTTTCTATCCCTCACAGGATGAAATTCTTGCCGAAAGCTAAACTTCTCCTTCTGCCCCGATGTATATTCATCTGCCATCTCTACTGGTCTTCTCACTACTTGAACTTTGTGTTCCTCCACATGAATTCATATCATCTCTGGAAGTGAGGTTTTAAACTCGTCCAACAGAATAATCTCCCTCAGAATCTCATAGGTCTTATCTACTTTTAAGGCCCAGACCCATCTATCAAAATGACTATGTTGAATTCGTTCGAACTCAACATGAGTCTGATCTGGTTCCTTCTTTATGTTTCTGAACCGCTGTCCATATGCTTCTGGTACCAATTCATAAACACTCAAAATAGCCTGTCTGACACCTGCATAATTTCTGGACCCCTCATCTGACAGTGCTACAAATATCTCACTAGCTCTGCCTACCAGCTTAGTCTGAACTTTCATTACTCACAAGATCTCTGAACACTCCGTCTGCCGAGCCAAGTTTTCAAATGAAATAGAGAAGGTTTCAACAAGTTTCTCATCAAAATGTGGCAGAGTTTTAACATATTTCTATATGTCACTACCTTCTCCCTTCACCTCCATCCTGTTAACTTCACTTCCCTGACTAATTCACAACTCCTGAAATTCAAATTCTCTCTCCCTTTCCCTCTCTCTTTCTTCTCTCTCTCTTTCTCTACCTTCTCTCTCTCTCTCTCTCTCTCTTTGCTCAGTGAAGGACCTTTTCTCCCTTACATTTTCCACTCTCTCGTTTTCTCTTTCTCTCTCTATCTTCCGTCTCGTTTGCCTCAATTGTAATTTCGGTTTTTCTGACTCTACTGCACTTGCCTGTTTCTCTGGTACACCGAAGTATTTGACCAGCTCCATTACAATATCAGCTTTCCTTTTGTCCCTGGGTAAACCCAATTCTAACCTATTTGCTCATTGGAAAAGTCTGTCCTTCCTCTGCCTTTCTAAACTTGCTTCGCAAATTTGGGAAGCATCTTCAAATCACAGAACCTCTTCAATCTTAAAAGCCATTTCCTTCACTTTTAATTGAACCAACCACAAGTAACCAAAATTAAACAAATTATCTCCCCTATGTTTTATTGAAAGATCTAGGACACTAATTGGCAAATGTTTAAACCTGCTGGGACTTTTCATCCCCCCAAGTCTATTCAAATCTCAGACTGGATCTGTCTAATCCTGTCCAAATCTCAGACCGGAGCCCCCAAGGTGTTATGATACAGTGGTATACCCCTCTGTTAATTAAACCAAACACCCAGCAAAGCTCACCTCGCCTTGTAATCTGTTAAAGTTTGGGTGACAGAGAACTCCCAGATTCCATTATTTAAAGAAAATAACATTGATTTCTTTCAAGCTAAAAGTGAACACTAAACACAACTATTCACAACTCGAAGCCCTCCCTTTCTCTTAACTCCTTATTATCTGCTTCCAACTCTATAACAATATGCTGTTCCAATAAAACACTTATTAAAATTACATCAAATTCATTTCAAAACCACACAACAGCTGATGTCTTCAGTGTCTGTCTTCTTTCAGCTGAAGATCTCCCTGAGACAGCCTCTTTCTTTTTACTGTGAAGATGTTTCATATGAAAAGGTACCTTTGATAGAGAGTGTTTCCTAATTTCTTGGATCTGCCTTGATGGCAGATGATCTGTATGATTTTCAAAGTGTCTGCCTTTTTTAAAAAAGTGTCAGCATTGGATTTTCTCAATAGGTCAAAGATGGCAAAACAATAAATTCAAATGCGATTTGGTTTTGGTATCCTGGGGCATAATTTATACTAATTGATTAAATTTAACTTTGTGAAAAACGGCACCCAGCTCTGAAAATATGTACCATCTGGCTGTGAAATAGATACCAATGTTCCAGTACATCCTAAGACTGCCATCTAATCATATACACAGGCGCTTATAATCCCTCAGTTCAGAACACCATTCATTCTCTCTTAAAGGTACAGTGCATGCCTTCAACTTCATAACATATTGAACATAGAGAATATAGAACAGTACAGCACAGCACATTACAGGCCCTTCGGCCCACGATGTTCTGACATTTTAATCCTACTCTAAGATCAGGCTAACCTGCATACCCTTCATTGTCCTATCTTCCACATGCCTATCCAAGAGTCACTTCAATGTCCCTGAGAGTGTTGGCAGTTACTCTGTCTATACCTGGATATTCAGGTGTGTTGTGTAATTTTTAAAAACAGAATTGAGTTTGGTAAACAGCACTGTAGAAATGTACAAGGCACTTAGATTTCAGTAAGCTAGTGACTTCGATGACTCCATTACAACTCTTGGTCAGTGAGACTCCCCCACTCACTCTCTCATGACCGTGAGAACGGCTGAGGAACAGCCTGTTAGCATGCTCAACAGTAAATCTGTGACCACTCAGTGAGTACCTCCATGTTTGCAGATGTCACCTTGCCAACAGGTATCCTTGTTCCCACTGTCTATTACTTTGGATTACTCCTCACTGTCTCCTGCTCCAGCTGTGTTCTAAGTGAACTCAGGTTCTGAGGAAGGGTCACTGGATCCAAAACGTTCACTTGGATTTCTCTCCACAGATGCTGCCAGACCTGCTGAGCTTTTCCAGCAATTTGTGTTTGTGTTTCTGATTTACAGCATCCACAGTTTTTTCAGTTTTTACTTTGTGTGCTTTCTACTTAATTCACTAACATCACATGGGCATCACCAGCTGGGCCCAGCATTTATTGTCCATCCCTAGTTGCCCCTTGAGAAGGTGGGGTGAGCTGACTCTTGAATCACTGCAGTCCATGTGCTCTGGGTTGACCCACAATGCACTTAGGGAGGGCTTTCCAAGGTTTTGACCCAGCGACAGTGAAGGGTCAGTGATGCATTTCGAAGCAGGATAGTAAGTGACTTAGAGAGGAATATTCAGGTGGAAGAGATCCCATCTATCTGCTACACTTGTCCTTCTAGATGGTAGTGGTTATGGGTGTGAAAGTTGCGGGGTAAGGATGTTTGGTGAATTTCTGCTACTGAGCGTCAATGATGGAGACAGTGGATGTTTGTGGATGTAGTGTCAATCAAGTGGGTTGCTTTGTCCTGTCCGGCAGCAGTGGGAGACAGAGCAGAGGTGACTTGGAGACCAGGAGGGTTCTGGGAAGGTGAGGATTTCATATTTTGGGAGTGGCTAAACCTGAGATACTACACGTATAGTATCGCCTGCACCCCCCCCCCCCCCCCGCCATACCCCCTCCTCAAACCAGAAGAAAATGACTCTGTAAGGTAAGGCTTTTATTTGTTCACTTTCTTTTAGATTAGATTCCCTACAGTGTGGAAACAGGCCCTTCAGCCCAACAAGTCCACACCGACCCGCCGAAGAGTAACCCACTCAGACCCATTCCCCTACATTTACCCCTTCACCTAACACTACAGGCAATTTAGCATGGCCAATTCACCTCACCTGCACATTTTTGGATTGTGAGAGGAGACCCACACAGACATGGGGAGAACGTGCAAACTCCACACAGAGAGTCACCTGAGGTGGGAATTGAACCTAGGTCTCTGGCTCTGCGAGGCAGCAGTGCTAACCACTGTGCCGCCCACATATATTGTGTATATTGAAGTGCATTGTTTAGTTTGAGTTAGTTGATATAAAGCTAAGTTTACAATGGCAGGGAACCCATGGCATGTGACTCTTGCTCGATGTGGGAGTTCAGGAATGAGGCTGGTGTCCCTGATTCCTTCATATGCAAGAAGTGTGTCCAGCTGCAGCTCTTGTTTGACTGCATGACGGCTCTGGGGCTGTGGATGGACTCACTGTGGAGCATCCACAATGCTGAGGAGGTCGTGGATAGCATGTTTAGTGAACTGGTCACCCCGCAGGTTAGAATTGCTGAAGGAGACAGGGAATGGGTGAGCAAAAGGCAGAAAAAGATTAGGAAGGCAGTGCAGGTGTCCCCTGCGGTTATCTCCCTCAAAACAGGTTTACCGTTTTGGATACTGCTGGGGGAGATGGCTCACCGGGGAGGGCAGCAGTTGCCAGGATCGTGGCACCGTGGCGGGCACTGCTGTTCAGAAGGACAGGAAAAAGACTCATTGGGCCATAGTCAGAGGGGATTCTATTGTGAGGGGAGTAGATAGGTGGTTCTGTGGCTGAAAACAGGACTCCTGGATGGTATGTTGCCTCCCAGGTGCTCGGGTCAGGGATGTCACCGATCGGCTGCAGAGTATTCTGAAAGGGGAGGGTGAACAGCCAGTTGTCTTGGTGCGTATAGGTACCAAGGATAGAAGTGAAAAATGAGATGAGGTCCTGAAAGAAGAACTCAGGGGGCTAGGAGAGAAATTAAAGAGGAGGAACTCAAAGGCTTTGGAGAGTCCGAAGGTGAGTTCTTCAGTGCAGTAATGCTGTGTAACTTAATGTATTATTGCCAGAGATACTGAGATACAGTGAAAAGTACTGTCTTGTGTACTAACAAGGGAAATCATGACTGAGTATGTACATCAGGCAAATGTTTGCATGCAGAATACAGTGTTACAGCTACAGACAAGGTGCAGAGAAAGATCAACTGGACTGTATGAGAGATCTGTTCATAAGTCTGATTACAGTGGGGAAGGAGCTGTTCCTAAATCTCTTCAAATGTTTCCACCTTCTGGGATAGGAGGGGTCTTTGATTCTGTTCTGCTTAACCGAGTCAGTGTGAAGTATAAATCGAGTCAACAAAAGGAAGGCTGCTTTTCATAATGGATTGGGCTATGTTCACAACTCCCTGTCAGATGTGGTGGCAGAGCAGTCACTGGACTGAGGTGTAATGCATCTGGATGGGATACTTTCGATGGTACAGCTAGGGACATGGTAAGAGTCATTGTGGACATGCCGAATGTCCTTCTCCTTCTGAGGAAGTCCAGGCATTGGTGGGCTTTCCTGTCTGGAATGTCGAGGTGGATATACCAGGACAGATTGTTGGTGATCATTATTCCCAGGAACTTGATGCTCTTGACCATCTCCACCTCAGCACCATTGCTCCAGACAGGGGTATGCCCTCCACTCCACTTCCTGAAGACAATGACCAGCTCCTGGGTTCTGCTGACATTGAGGGAAAGATTGTCATCTTTACACTATGCTACTAAGCTGTCTACCTCCTTCCAGTCCTCTGTTTCGGCATCCGACCCACTTCTGTGGTGTCATCAAGAAATTTGTAAATGGACTCAGAGCTGAACTTGCCCACAGAGTAGGAAGTGTATAAGGATTATAGTAAGGAGCTGAAGCACATAGCCTTATGGGACCCTGGTGTTGAGGATCATTGTGGGGGAGCTGTTATCACCTCTCCTTACTGATTGTGGTGTGTGAGTCAAGAGATCAAGGATCCAGTTACAGAGTAATGGACCAGTGACCTCAGCCTCAGAGAGTGGAGAAGCGTTTTGTTGGGATTATGGTGTTGAATGTGGAGCTGAAGTCAATAAATAGGAGATTGACTTGGGTGTCCTTATTATCCAGTTAGAGTCACAGAGATGGAGAGCACAGAAACAGACCCTTCGATCTTACTCATCCATACCGACCAGATATCCTAAATTAATCTCGACCTGTTTGCCAGCACTTAGTCCATATGGCTCCAAACCTTTTGTATTCATATACCCATCCAAATGGAATTGTACCAACCTCCAACACTTTCTTCGGCAGCTCATTCCAGACACACACCACTCTCTGTGTGAAAATGTTGCCCCATCCATCCTTTTCAAAGATTTCCCCTCTCACCTTAAACCTATGACCTCTATCCTGGAGGAAAGACCCTCTCTATTTATCCTATCCATGCCCCTCATAATTTTGTAAACCACTACAAGGTCACCCCTCAGCCTCCGACGCTCCAGGGAAAACAGCCCCAGCCTGTTCAGCCTCTCCCTGTAGCTCAGATCCTCCAACCCTGGCAACATCCTTGTAAATCTTTTCTGAAACCTTTCAAGCTTCACAACATCTTTCCAATAGGAAGGAGACCAGAATTGCATGCAATATTTCAACAGTGGCCTAACCAATGTCCTGTACAGCCGCAATATGACCTCCCAACTCCTGTACTCAATACTCTGACCAATAAAGGAAAGCATACCAAACACCTTCTTCACTATCCTATCTACCTGCGACTCCACTTTCAAGGAGCTATGAACCTGTACTCCAAGGTCTTTTTGTTCAGCAACACTCCCCAGGGACTTACCATTAAGTGTATAAGTCCTGCTAAGGTTTGCTTTCCCAAAATGCAGCACCTCACATTTATCTGAATTAACCTCCATCTGCCACTTCTCAGCCCATTGGCCCATCTGGTCCAGATCCTGTTGTAATCTGAGGTAACCCTTTTCACTGTCCACTATATCTCCAATTTTGGTGTCATCTGCAAACTTACTAACTGTACCTCTTACGCTCGCATCCAAATCATTTATGTAAATGAGAAAAAGTAAAGGGCTTAGCACCGATCCTTGTGGCACTCTACTGGTCACAGGCCTCCAGACTGAAAAACAACCCTCCACCACCACCCTCTGTCTTCTACCTTTGAGCCAGTTCTGTATCCAAATGGCTAGTTCTCCCTGTATTCCATGAGATCTGACCTTGCTAACCAGTCTCCCATGGGGAACCTTGTCGAATGCTTGCTGTAGTTCATTTGATCACGTATACCGCTCTACTCTCATCAATCTTTTTATCACTTCTTCAAAAAACTCAAGCAAGCAAGTGAGATACAAAGCCATGTTGACTATCCCTAATCACTCTTTGCCTTTCCAAATACAATCAAATCCTGTCCCTCATCATCCCCTCCAACATATAGTTCCCTGGTTTGTCTTTTCCACCTTTCTTAAATAATGCACCACGTTAGCCACTCTCCAGTCTTCCGGCACCTCCCCTCTGGTCATTGGTGATACAAATATCTCCACAAGGGGCCCAGCAATCACTTCCCTAGCTTCCCACAGGGTTCTGGGGTAAACAGATCCATTTCTGAGGATTTACCAACCTTGATATGTTTTAAGACATCCAACACCACCACCTCTGAAATATGGGATATGTCTTCATGTTCTCCAGCTTCCATATCCTTCTCCAGAGTAAACACTAAGATAAAATACTCATTAGTATCTCACCCATCTCCTGTGGTTTCACTCAGAAATGGCCTTGTTGATCTTTAAGGGGACCTATTCTCTTCCTAGTTATTCTTTTGTCCCTCATGAATTTGTATAATCCCTTTGGATTCTCCTTCCTCCAAATTTCCAAAGCTATCTCATGTCGCCTTTTTACCCTCTTGAGTATACTCCAATGCCCAAATACTCCTCTGGGGATTCACTCAATCCCAGGTCTCTTTTTTACTTTGTGACTAGGGGACTAGCAGGGATGGTAGTGCAGGGAGAGCAATGTTCCTCCTGCATGATGTTTGAGGTGAGGGACACCATTAGTGTCCCATCCAAGTACATCTGCAGGAAGTGCACCCAACTCTCACTCCTCCAAGACCGTGTTAGGGAACTGGAGCAGGATCTGGATGAACTTTGGATCATTCAGGAGGCAGACGCTGTGATAGATAGGAGTTACACGGAAGTAGTTAGTCCTCGGCACAAAGAAAGCTGGGTGACTGTTCGAAAGGGGGAAAAATCATCAGTGGAAGGATCTCCTGTGGTCGTTCCCCTGAAAAACATGTATACCGTTTTGGATACTATTGAGGGGGACGACTGACCAGGGGTATGCAGTGGGGCCCAGGTCTCTGACCCTGAATCAGGATTTCAGGGTCACAGGAGTGTGATGGTAGACAGCAAGCTGGTTTGATGTGTATCTGCTTCAACCCCAGGTATATCCAGAATAAGGTAGGTGAGCTTGCAGCATGGATAGGGACCTGGGACTTCGATGTTGTGGTCATTTCGAGACATGGATAGAGCAGGGTGAGGAATGGATGTTGCAGGTTCCAGGGTTTAGATCTTTCATTAAGAATGAGGTAAGCTGGCAAAAGAGGGGGAGGTGTGGCCTTGTTAGTCAAGGATGTATAATGGTGGCTGAAAGGTCTTTTGACGAGGGCTCATCTACTGAGGGAGTGTGGGCTGAGGATAGAAACAGGAGAGGAGAGGTCACACTGCTGGGAGTTTTTTATAGGCCTCCGCAAAGTTCCAGGGAGGTGGAAGAGAGGATTGGGATATCGATTCTGGGTAGGAGTGAAAGGAACAGGGTGGTCATTATGGGGGACTTTAACTTCCCCAACATTCAGTAGAAATGCAATAACTCTAGTATGTCAGGTGGATCAGTTTATGTCCAATGTGTGCAGGAGGGTTTCCTGACACAGTGTGTCGAAGGGCCAACAAGAGGGGAGGCCACACTGGATCTGGTGCTTGGGAATGACCCAGGCCAGGTGTTTGATTTAGTTGTAGGTGAGCACTTTGGAGAGAGTGACCATAATTCGGTTATGTTTAGTTTAGCGATGGGGAAGATGCCATAGGATAAGAATTATCGATGGGGAAAAGGCAATTATAATGCGATTAGGCAAGAATTAGGAGGCATAGAATGGGGTAGCAAAATGCAGGGGATGGGGACGAGTAATCGAAATGTGGAGCTGGTTTCAGGAACAAATATTGCGTGTCCTTGATAGGTCTGTCCCTGTCAGGCAGGGAGGAAGTGATAAGGTAAGGGAACCGTGGTTTACTATAGAAATTGCATCTCTTGTTAAACAGAGGGAGGAGGCTCATATGTTGATGACACAAGATGGTACAGATGAGGTGATGGAGAGTTACAGATCAGCGAGGAAGGATTTAAAGAGAGAGTTAAGAAGAGCAAAGAGAGGACATGAGCAGTCTTTAGCAAATAGAATAAAGGAGAACCCAAAAGGTCATGGAATGCCCTGCCAGTAGCAGTAGTGGACTCTCCCTCTTTATGGGTATTTAAGCGGGCATTGGATAGGTATATGGAGGATAGTGGGTTAGTGTAGGTTAGGTGGGCTTTGATCGGCGCAACATCGAGGGCTGAAGGGCCTGTACTGCGCTGTATTCTTCTATGTTCTATGTTCTATGTTCTAAAGCTTTCTATAGGTATGTGAGGAATAAAAGGATGACGAGGGTAGGAATAGGGCCAGTCAAAGACAGGGATGGGAAGCTGTGTGTGGACCCTGTGGAGATCGGAGAGATGCTGAAGAAACATTTCTCATCTGTTTTCACTCAGGAAACAGATAATGTTGTAGAGGAGAAGAATGAGATACGAGATGACCCAGGTAATTATAGACGAGTGAGCCTTACTTCAGTTGTAGGAAAGGTTTTGGAAAGGATTATAAGGGATAGGATTTATAATCATCTAGGGATAGGATTTATAATCATCTAGCAAGCAACAATTTGATTTCAGATCATCAACATGGATTCGTCAAGGGCAGGTCCTGTCTCACAAACCTCATTGAGTTTTTTGAGAAGGTGACCGAGCATGTAGATGAGGGTAGGGCAGTTGATGTGGTGTACACTGACTTCAGTAAAGCCTTTGATAAGGTTCCACATGGTCGGCTGTTGGAGAAAATGCAGAGGCTTGGGATTGAGGGTGATTAAACAGTTTGGATTAGAAACTGGCTTTCTGAAAGAAGGCAGCGAGTGGTGGTTGATGGAAAATATTCAGCCTGGAGTCCGGTTACTAGTGGTGTGAAACAAGGGTCTGTTTTGGGACCACTGCTGTTTGTCATTTTTATAAATGACTTAGACACAGGCATAGGTGGATGGGTTAGTAAATTTGCAGATGACACTAAAGTCAGTGGAGTAGTGGATAGTGTAGAAGAATGTTACAGGTTACAGGTGGACTTGGATAAACTGCAGAATCGGGCTGAGAGGTGGCAAATGGAGTTCAATGCAGATAAATGTGAGGTGATTCACTTTGGGAAGAATAACAGGAAGGCAGAGTATTGGGTCAATGGAAAGATTCTTGGTAGTGTGGATGTGCAGAGGGATCTTGGAGTCCATGTACAGAGATCCCTGAAAGTTACCACTCAGGTGGATAGTGCTGTTGAGAAGGTATACGGTGTGTTCGGTTTCATTGGTAGGGGGATTGAGTTCCGGAACCGCAATATCATGCTGCAACTATACAAAACACTAGTGCGGCTGCACTTGGAATATTGTGTTCAGTTCTGGTCGCCCCATTACAGGAAGGATGTGGAAGCATTGGAAAAGGTGCAGAGGAGATTTACCAGGATGTTGCCTGGTCTGGAGGGAAGGTCTGATGAGGAAAAGCTGAGAGACTTGGGTCTGTTCTCATTGGAGAGAAGAAGGCTAAGAAGGGATTTAATAGAGACATACAAGATGATCAGAGGATTAGATCGTGTAGACAGTGAGAGACTTTTTCCTAGGATGATGAAGTCAGCTTGTATGAGGGGGCATAACTATAAATTGTGGGGTGATAGATTTAAGATGGATGTCAGAGGTCGGTTCTTTACTCAGAGACAGATAAGGGCATGCAATGCCCAACCTGCCCTGCTCCAGAGCCCAGATCTGTGAGGAGATGTTCTCAGTATCTCTCTGCACCCCCCAAATCCAGCCCCTCCACCACAACCTCCCCACCTTGCTAGTTAAAAGCCTCCTGAGCAGCACGAGCAAATCTCCCTGCCAGTATGTTCGGCTCCTTCCAATTCAGGTGGAACTATCCTTCTTATCCAGGTCACTGTTCCAGGATGAGTATAGGGCCAGGAAGATGGTGTCTGCTGTGGACTTATTGTGACAGCAGGTGAGTTGGAATGGATCGAGACAATCTCGGAAGCTGCACCTGATGTGAACCATTACTAACCTTTCGAAATACTTCATAATAATCAATGTCAGAAATACCAGGCAGGAGTCATCAAGACATTTGGCATTAGGATGATAATGGTCTTCTTAAAGTAGGTGTGAACCTCACATCGGTGTAAGGGGAGGTTAAAAATTCCTGGAAATCTTCCCTCCAGCTGGACCATGCAGGATCTGAGAGTATGGCGAGGAACTCCATCACAGCCAATCGCTTCCCATGGTTTCCATGTTCGGGTTGAAATGGATTCAATTTTCGGGAAAAATTCAGTCAAAGAGAATGTCATACTTCAGCAAGGATGGCTGAAAGTCTGGTGGAGACTGACAAGATGGAACAGCTGCAGGAACAGCTTTGGGGTATTGTCCCATTGAGTGTGGTGACCACAGCAATAGGAAAGAAAGCAACTCCGATGTTGGAGGGACAGAACCATACCAGCAGATGTTGGAGGGGCTGAAACGTGGTTTCAAAATGAAGCTCGTTTAAAAGATATGTTTTTGTTCCTTGACACTGAGGAAGTAGATCCAGACTGAAGTCAGTTCACACAGGCAGCTCCCACTGAAGCTGAGGCCGAAGGCATTCCAGAAGTTTGTTGTATTAAAAAGAGAGTTGTGAGGAGGGAATGGAATCTCCTCACAGACCTGGGGATGAAGAATGGACAGTTCTTCATCAAGTCGAGTCCGCCCAGATATTGAAAGGAAATATTCCAAGTAGCAGATGAAGATTCCTATGGCATAGCATCTTGGAAGATGGAAAATGCAAGCCTCAATAAACAGGTATTTGAGATGGCCAGGACTTCTGAATGATGTCACACAGTTTTGTAAAACACACTCCTGAACATGGAATTAGAGCTGCATCTGTGACACTCCGACCAGTTTCTGAAGTCCCCTTCAGACCAGTGTCAGTGCAGAGTGTTGGACCATTCCCAGAAATGAGAGCAGCTCATCAATATATCATCCCAATGATGGGACCGATCACCTGCAGCTTCAGAGAGACCCCATCAGTCTGGCACAAACAGCCCCAGGATTGGCACACAGGATTTAGAGCCAAGAGATTACATGACAACTGATTTGGGAGAATTTGCTATTCCAAGAAAATGAAGCCTCAATAACCAAAGTCAGTGTTGTTTGCTGACAATTTGTGTGGTAGTGTGTGTCTGTAAGTGTGAGTGAGAGAGAGAGAGAGTGTGCACGCATGTGCGTGTCTGAGGTGGCTGGGTGCAAGAGGGGAGTACGGGTGTGAAAGGGGAGTGTCGGTGTGTGTGTAGAGTGTGTGTGTGTGTGTGTGTAGGTGTGTGAATGTGAGTGTGTGTAGAGTGTGTGTGTGTGTAGGTGTGTGTGTGTGTTGAGTGTGTGCATGTGTGTAGGTGTGTGTGTGTGTAGGTGTGTGAATGTGAGTGTGTGGAGGGGTGTATGTGTGTGTGTTGAGTGTGTGAATGTGAGTGTGTGTAGGTGTGTGTGTGTGTGTGTGTGTGTTGAGTGTGTGCATGTGTGTAGGTGTGTGTGAGTGTGTGTGTGTTGAGTGTGTGTTGAGTGTGTGAATGTGAGTGTCTGAAAACAGAGGACAAAGGGAACAAAGAGGGAAAAGACTTTGTGTAGTTGGACATTTTGGTCAGTATGAACCAGTGTGAGTCAAACGGTATGTCTCCGTGCTGTAGGACTCGATAATTGTCACTGTTTAAGAAAGGTGGTACGGACAATCCAGGAACGATAGAGCCTGACCTCGGTGGTGAGCAAAGTTATTGGAGGGAATCCTGAGGGACAGGATGGACATGTGTTTGGAAAGGCAAGGACTGATTCGGGATCGTCAACATGGCTTTGTGGGACGGAAATCATGTGTGGAGGTGTGTTGAAGGTGTGTCTGTGGGCGTGTGTGTGTGTCGAGTGTGTGTGAGTGCATGAGTGTACATGTGAGTGCGTGTGTGTGTTGAGTATGTGTAGGGGTGTGTGTGGACGGTGTGTTGAAGGTGTGTGGGAGTGTGTGTGTGGGTGTGTGGAGGGTGTGTGTGTGTTTAGGTGTGTGTGAGGATGTGTGTGTGTGGAGGGTGCATTGAACGTGAGTGCGTGTGTGTGGACGGTGTGATGAAGGTGTGTGTGTGGGTGTGTGTATGTGTGTGTGTGGAGGTTGTGTTGAAGGTGTGTGTGTGAGTGTGTGTGTAGGTGTGTGTGTGGGTGTGTGTTTGTGTGTGGGTGTGTGTGTGGGTGTGTGTGTGGGTGTGTGTGTGTGGAGGGTGTGTCGCAGGTGGGTGTGTGGAGGGTGTGTGTGTAGGTGTGTGTGTATGTGTGGGTATGTGTATGTGGGTGTGTGTGTGCGTGTGTGGACATGTGCATATGGGTGTGTGTGAGTGGGTGGGTTGGTGTGTGTGGGTGTGTGTATGTGGGTGTGTGTGTGCATGTGCGGGCATGTGCGTATGGGTGTATGTGTGGAGGGTGTTTTGAAGGTGTGTGGGAGTGTGTGTGTGGGTGTGTGGAGGGTGTGTTGAAGGTGTGTGTGTGTTTAGGTGTGTGTGTGGGTGCGTGCATGTGTGTGTGTGTGGAGGGTGTGTTGAAGGTGTGTGTGTGTGGGGAGTGTGTGTAGGTGTGTGGGTGTGTGGAGGGTATGTTGAAGGTGTGTGTGTGTATGTGTGTGTGTGGTGGGTGTGTTGAAGGTGTGCATGTGAGTGTGTGTGTGTGGTGGGTGTGTTGAAGGTGTGCATGTGAGTGTGTGTGAGTGTGTGTATGTGTGTGGAGGGTGTGATGAAGGTGTGTGTGTATGTGTGTGTGTGTGGGTGTGTGTGAGGAGGGTGTGTTGAAGGTGTGTGTGTGGGGTGTGTGTGTATGGGTGTGGGTGTGTGGAGGGTGTGTTGAAGGTGTGTGTGCGTACGTGTGTGTGTGGAGGGTGTGTTGAAGGTGCGTGTGTGGGTGTGTGTATGTATGTGTGGAGGGTGTGATGAAGGTGTGTGTGTGGGTATTTGTGTGTGTGGGTGTGTGTGTGGAGGGTGTGTTGAAGGTGTGTGTGTGTGGGGTGTGTGTGTGTGTGTGGAGGGTGTGTTGAAAGTGTGTATGTGATTGTGTGTGTGTGGTGTGTATGTAGGTGTGTGGGTGTGTGGAGGGTGTGTTGAAGGTGTGTGTGTGGAGGATGTGGTGAAGGTGTGCGTGTGTGAGTGTGTGTGTGGCGTGTGTATGTGGGTGTGTGTGTGCGCGTGTGTGGGCATGTGCGTATGGGTATGTGTGTGTGGGTGTGTGTGTGGGGGTGTGTGTGTGGGTGTGTGTATGTGGGCGTGTGTGCATGTGTGGGCATGTGTGTGTGGGGTGTGTATGTGAGTGTGTGGGTGTGTGAAGGGTGTGTTGAAGGTGTGCGTGCGTATGTGTGTTTGTGTCTGGAGGCTGTGTTGAAGGTGTGTGTGTGTGCAGTTGTGTGTGTGTGGAGGGCGTATTGAAAGTGTGTGTATATAGGTGTGTGTGTGAGTAGAAGGTCTGTAGAAGGTTTGTGTGTATGTAGGTGTGTGTGTGAGTGTGGAGGGTGTGTGTGAGTGTGTGCATGTGTGTGTGTGGAGGGTGAAGGTATGGGTGTATGTGGGTGTGTGTGGAGGGTGTGTTGAAGGTGTGTGTGTATGTGTGTGTGTGGAGAGTGTGTTGAAGGAATGTGTTTGAGAGTGAGTGTGTGTGTGGAGGGTACGTTGAAGGTTGTGTGTCTGAGAATGAGAGTGTGTGTTGGGAGGGTGTGTTGAAGGTGTGCGTGTGTGTGAGAGTGTGTGTGGGTGTGTGTGTGTATGGACGGTGTGTTGAAGGTGTCTGTGGGGATGTGTGTGAGTAGGTGTGTGTGTAGAGGGTGTGCTGAAGGTGTCTGTGGGTGTGTGTGTGTGTAGGTGTGTGTGTGGAGGGTATGCTGAAGGTGTCTGTGGGTGTGTGTAGGGCATGTTGAAGGTGTGTGTGGGTGTGTGTTGGTGAGTGGGTGGGTGTGTGTGTGGGTGCGTGTGTGTGTGTGTGTATGGGGGTGTGTGTGTGGGTGTATGTGGGTGTGTGTGCGTGTGTGGGCATGTGCATATGGGTGTGTGTGTGCGTGTGTGGGCATGTGCATATGGGTGTGTGTGTGTGAGTGTGTGTGTGGGGTGTGAGTGTGGGGTGTGTGTAGGTGTGTGGGTGTGTGGATGGTTTGTTGAAGGCGTGTATGTGAGTGTGCGTGTGGGGTGTGTATGTACGTGTGTGGGTGTGTGGAGGGTGTGTTGAAGGTGTGTATGTGAGTGTGTGTGGGGGGTGTGTATGTAAGTGTGTGGGTGTGTGGAGGGTGTGTTGAAGGTGTGTGTGTGGGTGTGTGTGCAGTTGTGTGTGTGTGGAGGGCGTGTTGAAAGTGTGTGTGTGTGAGTGTGTAGGTGTGTGTGGGGGGGTGTGTGTGGAGGGTGTGTGTGAGTGTGTGCATGTGTGTGTGTGGAGGGTGACGGTATGGGTGTGTGTGTGTAGGTGTGTGGGCGTGTGGAGGGTGTGTTGAAGGTGTATGTGTATGTGTGTGTGGAGACTGTGTTGAACGTGTGTATGTGTGGGTATGTGCATGTGGAGGGGTATTGAAGGTGTGTGTGGGTGTGGGTGTGTGTGTGGAGGGTGTGTTGAAGGTGCGTGTGTGGTTGTGTGTGTGTAGGTGTGTGGGTGTGCTGAAGGTGTGTGCATGTAGGTGTGTGTGTGTGGGCATGTGTGTGGAGGGTGTGTTGAAGGTGTGTGTGTGATTAGGTGTGTGTGTGTGTTGAAGGTGTGTGTGTGTTGAGGGTGTGTGGGTGGGTGTGTGTGTGCGTGTGGGTGTGTGTGTGGGTGTGTGTGTGTGTGGGTGTGTGTGGGTGTGTGTGTGTAAGTGTGTGTGTGGGTGTGTGTGTGTGTGTGTGTAAGGGTGTGGGTGTGTGTGTGGGTGTGTGTGTGTGGGTGTGTGTGTGTGTGGGTGTGTGTCTGTTGGTGTGTGTGTGTGGGTGTGTGTGTAGGTGTGTGTGTGTGTAGGTGTGTGTGTGTCGGGGTGTGTGTATGTGTGTGTGTGTGGCTGTGTGTGTGTGTGGCTGTGTGTGTGGGTGGCTGTTTGTGTGGGTGGGTGTGTGTGGAGGTGTGTGTTTGGAGGGTATGC